>NW_004444056.1:6871074-6890377 GCF_000243295.1 Trichechus manatus latirostris | reverse complement strand
GTTGGTTGTTGGGTTAAGATCAGTAACTTTAAATATAGAAAAATACGTCCAGGGTCACACTCACGTCCATCAACCTGGTCAGCTTGTTCAAATATTGCTCTGTTGTGCATGGTCAGGAAAGCCTTTCCTTGCTTCTAGAAAAAGCAGCTCCAAGCACACACCCTTCTCACAGCACCGCAACCTGTTTGAAGAGAAAGCATATGAACCATGGTTTTGGTACACTAAACGGTACCCAGTAGAAAGAATCGCTACAACTCCCTAAATTACTGACTTACCTCCCCTTGCACACTCTTACAAGAAGCAAGAGAATAAAGAAGTCCTAACCAAGGACTCAGGACCCCTGGGCTCTAGATTGCTGCAGCCACTAACACTGTGCATCCTCACCCTCAGCAGTTACCCTCTCTGGGCCTCCCTCGTGGAAAATGGGGGTAGACTATTGCTTATACACCTGGGGTGGCACCATCTGGCCCACAGCATCTGGGAATGTGTGGGGCATGGGTGGTTGTCACGGTGACTGAGGGCTTCTCCTAGAAGCTAAAGCCTGGGGGTCAGGGCTACTAAGTACCCTGCAAGATGCAGCCGGTCCCCACGACAAGCATGTTCTTCCAAGAATGCCCATCATGGGCTTTTGGAAAAGCAGGCACACGGCCCCAGTTTCCAGTACTGATTCTGATAATGTCACCAATGAGGGATGAAGAAAGGAGCGAGTGTTTTCTAAGTGGCCTTGCAACTCTTAACATTTACCCAACATTTTGTTATAAAAAATTTCAAATATTTAGAGAAGTTGAAAGAACTGCAGCATGAACACCTGTCATGGACTGAATTATGTCCCCCCAAAAATGTGTGCATCAGCTTGGCTGGGCCATGATTCCCAGTATTGTGTGGTTGGCCTCCATTTTGTGATTGTAACTTTACGTTAAAGAGGATTAGGGTGGGATTGTAACACTACCCTTACCCAGGTCACATCCCTGATCCAATGTAACGGGAGTTTCCCAGGGGTGCAGCCTGTACCAGCTTTTATCTCTCAAGAGATAAAAGGAAAGGGAAGCAAGCAGAGAGTTGGGGGACCTCATACCACCAAGAAAGCAGCACCAGGAGCAGAGCACGTCCTTTGGACCGGGGTCCCTGCGCAAAGAAGCTCCTAGTGTGCGGGAAGATTGATGAAAGGGCCGACAGAGAGAGAAAGCCTTCCCCTAGAGCTGACACCCTAAATTTGGACTTCTAGCCTGCTAGACTGTGAGAAAATACATTTCTCTTTGTTAAAGCCATACACTTGTGGTATTTCTGTTATAGCAGCGCTAGATGACTAAGACAACACCCATCTAACACCCAATTGCTGAGATGTTATGATTACCATATTGCTGTACTTGCTTTCTCTCAAATGTGTCCATCCCTCCATCCATCAGTTCATCATACTTTTTGACTCATTGCAAAGCAAGTTACACCTCAAAATGTAGACATAAGGATCATTAACTAGGCTCAATATTTCTTTATGATTCCTTTTTTTTTTTTTTTGGTGACGTTTATATACGGCAGCAGGAACATGGAATGATTTGGGTACTTTCTAGGTGGTCTGCTCACCACTTCCTGCCACGGTGGTCAAGGGCTCCTCCCCAGCTCCCAGGGACAGACGAGCGCCATCCAGCCCCCAGGAGTATCCCTGGAAGTCCCAGAGGCAGTGCTGACGAGAACAGTGCCAACACAAGTGGTCAGCAGACGGGAAGAATGCAAAGCTCTTGCCATCTGGTGCCAAGCCTGGTTCTGGCACGCAAGAGTCCCGTGACCTTGGGAAAGTCGTGCCACATTCCCAAGCCCCCATCTCTTCATTTTTCAGATGGAGGGGATGACGTTATACAACCTCACGCTGTGCAGTCATGAGGTGGCTGGGAAGACCGCACAAGACAACACGTGACAAAGTCCTTTAAACTGTGTTGTTAAATGCTGTCCAGTCAGCCCCCAGTTCAGAGCAACCCCATGCACAATGGAAGGAAACACTGCCCAGTTTTGTGCCATCCCCGTGATGGGTTGTCGATTAAACCATTGTGATCTGTAAGGTTTTCAGTGGCTGAGTTTTGGAAGTAGATTGCGAGGTCTTCCTTCCTAGTCTGTCTTAGTCTGGAAGCTCCCCTGAAACCTGTTCAGCACCATAGCAGTGTGCAAGCCTCCACTGACAGACAGTTGGTGGTTGCACATGGGGTGCCTTGGCTGAGAATCAGACCAGGATCTCAGGCATGGAAGGGGAGAATCCTACCACTGAACCACCAATGCCTCTTAAGCTGGGTGGTGGTATAAAAATGGCAGTTACTTAGATAGGAATCTGATTTGTTAACTGTCCATGGTCAAGGAATGACTTGGCTGATCCTGGATTGGGCCAGATACCAGCCCTGCCTCTGATCCCAGGGCCAGTGGCGGGGGTGTCTGACTGGCCTGGCCTGTGGAAAAGGAAGAAAGGGGCGTTTTGGAGGGAGGGCTTCCCTTTTTAGACAAAAATCCCAGAGTGAGAGCTGCCCCTCAGCCTTCTCGCAGCCAGTGCTGCGCTGGGCACTGGGCAGGAGGCCAGACAGCTGACACCTGTAACTCCATAGGGGGACCAGAGTTGCCAGGGAGGGTTGGAATTCCTTCTGCTAAAACTGATCCAAGCCTCCGTGATGTACTGAGGCTGATATGGGGCAGATGGCCTTCCGAGGAATGTTCCTAACTCCCTAACTGCAAATCCTTGTGGCCTGTCATCAGCTGGAATGTACGCAGCTTGCTGCCAGGACTCAGCCCAGGCTTCTTCTCCAACCCTGAGTCCCGGAAGCTGCCCTTCATGGATGCTTCACAGCTGGGACACCAAGGCTGGGCCTGTGGGCGGGGGGGGGGGGGGGGGGGGGTCTCCCCCGACGCAGGGGGTCCCACCCCCAGCTGATTAATTCAGCAGGTGCAGGTGCCATGGAAGCCAAAAGGAAGAATAGTCGCCATTCCACAAGCACATTTGGTGGACAAGCTTCCCTTCCCTCCCTTCTACAGAGCGGGGGCCCATCTTGACTGTGAGGTGAGCTCTGGCTTTACAATCTCACTACAGTCCCACCTGGCTTGATGGCCCCAGGGAAGTGCCAAGGATCCAGTGCCTTGGGGGCCACCCTCAGCTGAAGATGGAGGCGAGCAGGAGGATAAACACCCTATTCCCCATTGGTGGGACAGCTCTGAGAGCGCTGCAAGCTATCTTCCAGCATGTCTCAGCAGGCTGAGCTCCAGCTGCCCACAACAGCAATCTGCCGTCTGTTCTGTGATGCGGATGCCCCTTTTGCTCTCCCTCCTGCCTCACTCTCCTTCCCCGACCACTGCTTCCCGGGGTCACCTCCCAAATAAACTCTCTGCAATCCAACCCTTGCCTCAGGCTCTGCTTCCTGGAGTCCCGACTCAAGACACACAGACTGAACAGCCTGGGAAACATCCTCCAAGGAAAAATGGTAGACTCTTCACTGGGCCCCTCTCTTCTCATCTACACAACCCCCTGGCCAGTTTCCTCCAATCTCAGAATTTCCACTAATAAATAAATAACAACAGTAATAATAATGACAACGGCCAACTTTTATTGAGCGCCCAGAGCTGCGCTAAAATCTTTGCATGTATCTTTACACTTAATTCTCCCAATGACACTGTAAGGAGGGTGCATCATTAGCCCCATTTACAGACAAGGAAGCTAAGTCGTAGAGCAATGCGGAAACCAGCCAGGGCCACAGAGCCACAGGTCAACGGCTTCTGCTGTCTCCTGTGTTCTGTGACCTTCCACATCCCACTTTCTGTTCATTGTATTATTTCACATCATAATTCCTACCTCTGCAGCTGTATTTTCCTCAATTATATATAGCCTTAGCCTTTAAGGCTGACCAATGTCACTTCTACCTGAAGGTTGACCGAATGCAATCATGGATTAGTTTAATTTTTCCCAAGAATGTCTTTATCTTCCTGAGTTCTTTCATGGAGCCCCTGGGTGGCATAAATGGTTAAGCACTCCACTGGTAACTGAGAGGTTGGAAGCTCAAGTCCACCCAGAGGTGCCTCAGAAGAAAGGCCCAGCAATCTACTTCTGAAAAATCAGCCTTTGAAAACCCTATGAAGTACAGTTCTACTCTGACATACACGGAGTCCCCATGAATTGGAATTGACTCCATGGCAACTGTTTTTTGTGGCTGAGTTCTTCCATATCGGAGAATATCTGCCCATTCTTTCTCACTTGAGTGCCAACAAGCCTGAGTTCAGTGTTGGATCTTGGTGTCTTCCTGTCTGCACTTTGGAAACCTGGTATGCTGCCTCCTGGAGAAGGTGAGCCTGACTGCCTTCCACTTCTAAGGGATTTACAGCTTCTGTCTGTATGCTGACACAGCTCTTTTCACCCCTGACACTCAGAAACTATGGTGGACAGTGGGGGCTGACCCATCCGGCAGCTTCTCCTGTTCACTTCCATCCAGCGGTCCTGTGCTACAGAGACCCAGAGCTGACAACTGCACCCCCAGACTCTTGCAGCCAGGGTTTGGCCTTGATTTATGTTTCTTCTATTAGAGAGACTCACATAAGGCTTGATTCAGCACTAAGTTACATAGCAAAGGAGATGACCAGGGAGTCTGCGTGTCTGGCGTCTAGTGGCAGTATCTGCAGAGAGCAGCTTCCCACTGGGAGGCCACCTGTTCCAGCGCACCCCAGCGGTAGGGCTCGAGGGGCTGAGGCTGTTCCTGGAAGTCCAGCAATGGGTGAGTCCTGTCACTGGGCATTTAATAAAGCTCTGTGAGCCACACTTTCTTTTGAAACAATGGGAATAATAATACTAAATTCATAGAGCTATTTCAGAGGTCAAATTCATGAGTGTATGTTTCTTGCTTAGTGGGTGAGTCCCAGAAACATTAGTCTTCTTCCTTCTAATCTTATTTATTACCCTTTTTGCAGCCTCTTTGTAATTGCTGTGGTCTTTGAATATCTCAATTCACACTGTCATTAGGAATGAGGAATACCTCTTGTTAAGCCCTTCCTTCACTGAACACCTGGGCTTGTTAATATCTACAGCTGGACAGCCTTGGGCTAGTTTCAAGTCAGATGTTTGGGTGCAGTCAACTTCCTGACTCCTCCCAAAACAGCTTCCACAAAATGCAAACTTGGCTGTTCTAGCTTCTTTCCTCTGTGGCCTCGAGAAAACAGCTTTCCCCTTCTTCAATTTCTCCATTCCCAAGCAGAGACCATGGTGACATACAGCCCAGAGTCATTTTGGAAGGAGTAATTAGCTCACACTTCAAAGGGCTTTGAAGATTAAACTGCTTTGTAGGTGTTAAGAGTTTGATCCAATGGGACATTCTGGGCAGTGGGTTCCACAGAACAAAGGAAGCAGTACCCCAAATGCGGATGCTTCTGAAAACCCTCTTTTTCTACCTCTTCCTCATTTTCAGTCCCATTGCCCTAAAGGAGTTTCAGGCAAGTTTCTGCTGTCAGCCCAGGGGTAGCTAAGAGAAGCTGGGCCTTGACAAAATCATCACACCGACAAGCAGGGAGCTGACAAGAGAAAGTCGGGACTCACTGGGACTTTCCATCCAGAGCCCTTAACAGTCCAGATTGCCATGGATGGTCCTCTATTTCCATATCAGTACTGGCAAAGAACATCGCCTGTCTGTCAGTTTGTTAAACTGTGGTGGCTTGTGTGTTGCTGTGATACATCTGGTATTTCAAATGTCTGCAGGGTCACCCATGGTGGACAGGTTTCAGTGGAGCTTCCAGACTAAGACAGACTAGGAAGAAGGACCTGGAGATCTACTTCCAAACATTACCCAACGAAAACCCTACAGATCACAACAGAATATTTTTCAATATAACAAGGGAGAATGAAGAAAACCAAAGACACAAGGGAAAGATTTGTCCAAAGGACTAATGGACCATAACTACCACAGCCTCCACCAGACTGAGCCCAGAACAACTAGATGGTGCCTGGCTACCACTACCGACTGCTCTAACAAGGATCACAATAGAGATTCCCAGACAGAGCTGCAGAAAAATGTAGAAGAAAATTCTAACTCACAAAAAAAGACCACACTTACTAGTTTGACAGAGACTGGAGAAACCCTGATAGTATGGCCCCTGGACATAACTCATTACTGAAGTCACTCCTGAGGTTGACCCTTCAGCCAAAGATTAGCCAGGTCCATAAAACAAAACGATACTAAATGGGCACGGCAGCTTAGGGACAGGGACAAGAAGTCAGGAGGGGACAGGAAAGCTGGTAACAAGGAACTCAAGGTCAAGAGGGGGAGAGAGTTGACATGTCATGGGGTTGACAACCAATGTCACAAAACAATATGTGTATTAATTGTTTAATGAGAAACTAATTTGCTTTGTAAACCTTCATCTAAAGTACAATTTAAAAAAAGAATATTTTCCAATATATAGTGCTGAAAAATGAGCCTCTAGGTTGGAAGGCGTCAAAATACACAGTGGCCATAACAATGAACTAGAGCATATCAATGATAATGAAGATGGTGCGGGACCGGGCAGCGTTTCCTTCTGTCATACATGGGGTTGCCACAAGTCAGAGCCGACTTGACAACAACTAATACCAACAATAATAAAGAAAGAAGAAACTGTATCTCATCCTGCACTTGGGCTTACACCAAAGTTCTACTTTGTCTTCTGCCTTTTGGTTCCATCCTCATCTCTGCACCCTTTTCAGATGCAGGGTTTCAGCTATGCATTCCACTTCCAAGTTACTCAACTTAGGCTTCCTGGGTTTCAGTCAAGTTTGGGGACATTCTGTTCATTCCTTTCTGATAGACAGCCTTGCTCTCCATGGTACCAGATTCAATAAAAGTAGACACAGAGCTGGAGTCAAACCTCACCCCCTTCCTCTTTCTTAGAAGAAAACCCCGAAGCTCTCATTCCCAGATGCTGCTCCACTGTTTCACAATCTGATATAGCACTGGTGGTTCCATGTTTCCATGGCAACAGGATTTTCAAAGTTCAGGAGAAAAGGGCATATTGCAGGTCTGCCAACTTACACAAACCAAGCTGAACATCCAGGAGCCTGAGAGGGACGGGAAAATGACGTCAGGCTGCACCCAAGCCCTGGTTGTTTTCTCCTGCAAACACATCTGTTGTTCTTGTTAGTTGTCACCAAGTCGACTCCAACTCACAGCAACCCCATGTATAACAGAAGAAAACATTGAAAACATTGCCTGGTTTTACGCCATCTTCACGATTGTTGATATGTTTGAGTGCAAACATAATGTCCTTCTCAAGCAATTGGGTCCTCCAGATGACATGTCCAAAGTAAACGAGTTGAAACCTCAGACAATATTCTGTGATCTGTAAAGTTTTCGTTGGTTAATTTTCAGATGTATATTGCTATGCCTTTCTTCCTAGTCTGTCTTAGTTTTGGAGCTCCACTGAAATATGTCCACCACAGGTGATCCTGCTGATATTTGAAATACCAGTAACAGAGTTTCCATCATCATAGCAACACACAAGCCATCACAGTAAGACAAACTGACAAATGGATGGTGGATATGTAGGTATGTTATTCTTATCATCAGTTACCATTGAATCAGTTCCATCCATGGCAACCTCATGTACAACAGAACAAGATGTTGCCCAATCCTGCACCATCTTCATGATCTTGGTATGTTTGAACTCATTGTTGCGGCTGTTGTGTCAATCCATCTCATTGAGGGTTTCCCTCATTTTCATTGGCCCTCTACTTTACCAAACATGATGTCTTTTTCTATATGTAGATATAAAACCAAAAAAACCAAACCCGTTGCCGTCAAGTCAATTCCGACTCATAGCGACCCTATAGGACAGAGTAGAACTGCCCCCATAGAGTTTCCAAGGAGTGCCTGGTGGCTTCAAACTGCCAACCTTTTGGTTAGCAGCCATAGCACTTAACCATCACGCCACCAGGGTTTCCAATATGGAGGTATAGCACTTCTAATAATAACAGGGATGGAAACACTTAGCATTCCTATTAGACATCTTGGGTATTGAGTGCCCTGTGGATGTAGGCAAGTATAATTACCACTATTCTACAGATGGGCAAATGAGGGAAGGAAGTGAAAGAGTGAGGTCGGGCTTGGGACTAAACTCATAGGCTCCTAGTACTTACCTCAGGTTCAGGACATGGACCTGAAGGGGGCTTAGTCACCCAACAGCAGGAGGGAGCAGAGTGACCAGGACAGCCAGGCACCAGAGTCTTACCCGCAGACCCCTGTAAAGCAGTCTAGTTCCTCTGGCCCTCTCCTTGTCAGTGGTGCCTCCCAGGTCTCTGCCTTCCCTCATCTGAGAACTGTCTGCCAGTCCTTCAGACCCCTAACAACCAGAAAACATTAGGGCTCCTCACAGAACAGGGTCTTAACCCAGAAGCCACTCACAAATTGGAGCCACAAAAAGCTGTGTGAGCAAGAGGTGGGCAAATTACTCACCTCCTCTGTGCTTTGGGCTGTTGAAAGGAGTACATGAGTTAATACCTGGAAAGGGCCTAGATGTGGGGAGTACTACATATGTGTTTGCTATTTGGCTTAGGCTGGGTTCTCTAGAGAGGCAAAATCAGTGAAGCATGTGTATATATATATATGTGTGTGTGTGTGTGCGCGCGCACACACACACACACACATAGAGAGAGAGAGAGAGATTTATATATAGCAAGGAAATGACTCATGCGGTTGTGGAGACTCGAAAGTCCCAAGTCTGTGGGTCAGACATCAGGCTGGAGGCTTCTCTTGACTCACATAGTTACAGGGGCTGATGACCCCAAGATGGTGAGGTAGGACAGCCGGCTGCTGGCTCAAACCCCAAGAATCGGAGGTCAGATGATGATGAGCCAAAGACAGGATCCAGAGTCCAGAGCAGAACAAAAGCCAATGAACTTTGCCAGAAAGTTCATATGTATTGGATGCAGGCCATATCCCCAAGGGAACTCCCTTTCAATTGATTGGCTGCTCATAGCAGATCTCAGCATGGATGTGATTACATTATATAGGATCTAATCATGGAGGTGAGTACATCGTTACATAACTGCCAAATACATCATAACTGCCAAATCCCTGAGAATCATGGCCCAGCCAAGTTAACACACAACCTTAACCATCACACTGTTATCTCAGCCAAGAATTTGAAGCATCACAGAGTGAGAAGGGCAGCAACAGCACCTGTGTTCTAGGTATCTATTACTGTCAACAAGCCATCCCAAACAGTAGCGTAAAACAACCAAGCTCACAGATGCTGTCGGTCAGGAATTCAGACAGGGCACAGTGGAGACAGCTTGCTCTGCTTCACCACACTTGTACCCCCATCTGGGGGTCCCAGAACAGCTGGGCTGCAATCTTCAGAGGCCTGTGGTGAGACGACTCAGAGGCTTGGTTCTACTGGGATTTTTGACAATAATGGGAATGCTTGCATGTGACCTCTGCCTGTGGTTGGGCTTCCTCACAACATGGCGGCTGAGTTCTGAGAGGGAACATCTGGAGAGCAAGAGTCTCAAAAAAAGCAGGCCGAAGCTGCAGAACCTCAGAGGGCATATAGCTTCCTTTCCACCATACTAGTCTGTTGAGTGAAGCAGTCACAACCTACCCAGAATCAAGGGAAGTGGACAGAGATCCCACCTCTCAACTGGAGGAGTATCAAAGACTTCAGGACCACGTTTTCAAACCAATTATAACTCAGGCCCTCTACTCCCAGTCATCTTGGGCTAGGCTGGGAGGTTTTGCATTTTAACTCAGTTTAACTCAGTTTTTATGAGTCTCAAATTTGTAGGGAACTTAGAACAATGCAACCTCTCCAACATCTTTACCACTACCACTACCTCCCAAAGACTGAGAAAAACAACTGTCTGCTGAAAAAGGCAAAGCATTACTCGCACTCAAATCATTCTCATTAATGTAACCACAGCTTGGAAAAGAATGTCTTCCACAGAAGACGTTAACAAATATGATCATAAACTTGGAATCCACAGTCCCACAACATGTCAAAACTTTAATCCTACGGCACGCATTAAATATCTAATCTGCACAAATCACACAAACCTAAACTTTCAGAATTAACATGTAACTTGCTGTGGCTGGGATCCTGTCCTATTCCTTCCAAATTCAAGCAAGCCTTCATGGCACAATGTTTGTGCAATAAAAACTCTAAATCAAATCTGTACCCTGAAGAGATAAAATAATATGCCCATGTTTGTACTTGTACCTTAAAATAAATACACACACATGCTTTTGAATTCCATCTGCAGTGAATTTCAGCCCCGTTTTTTCAAAGTCATCTAATCTACTTATGAAAATTGCACATTCGTAGCTGCTAATTTTGGTAAAATCCATATATGTATAAACAGGTACCAATATACAGACACGAGCACACATAGACCTGCAATTAAGCAAATATAATTGCATGTGGAAATGGTTATACCTATCAATGTCCTAATTTAAAATATATCCCTTGGACAGTAAGATTCATTATAAATGCATTGCAGGTGTAGGAACCCTAATTGGCATGCTCTAATTCCAAAGACTCAAGGTTCTAAAAACAAACTTCAGTGACTGTTTACCATACTCCTTTTGCGTGTTTCTCTTCTTGTTGTTTTTCAATTAAAAATGGTGATTGTGGTTGACTATGAATGTTAATGTTGATGCATTTAGAGTTGAATATGGCAGGTGCCCATAGACACCTGATTCTGAGTAGGCTTGTGTGACTATAGGTAAAGGTTCTTGGAATTGCATTTTTATGCACGTGGAAGAGGGAAAATCTAGGACCTTTATAAATGAGTCTGGAAATACATACACACACATAAGGACACAGTCAACTAAAAGACTCAGATTACATAAAACTTATTGAATAATTCTTTTCCTGCCAGATATAACTATTTATGAAAAGAATTAAGCATAAATGGTAAAGTGACAAGCACTGGCAAGAGTACAGATAAAGAACAGATTTTAAAGAAAAACACAACTAAAATAAGTGCCTATTCCTCTTATCACACTGCCTGCACAGAATGCTAAGCAAATATGGTTCTGGCTGGTTCTGCACAGCCCAGCATCATGAACTCTAAGAGCATCTTTCTTCTGTAAGTGAGCAATAAAATTTTAAGGGATTGGAAAGCTCCACTTTGTCATTCCAAGGGTTTAACCTCAGCCTTTTTTTCTTCCTTCATCTTGTAAAAACAAACAAAAAGAAATACATAGCAACATGCTGCCCCAAGTACAAGCATACGCATCTCTCACTCATTTATTCTACAAACACTGATGTGTCCGTTGCTAGCTAGACTCTGCAAAGAGCAGTTAAAACTAAGACGTGTACCTTGTCCTCAAGATGTTCATAGTTACATTAGCCAAGGTGAGCTAATGCCTTTAAAAACAACTCTCAACTCTCAGTGACTTCACACAATAAATGTTTATTTTTTTCCTTCTGTCTCAGTTCAATGCAGGTTGGGCGAGAGAGGGCGTCTGCTCCATGCAGTCACTCAGGGATCCAGGCTTTTCCTTCCTAGTGATTCTGTCACTTCTAGGGCCTCAAAGATCCCCAGGCCTTCTACACTGGCCATCAGATGAAAGAAGAGAGAAAACATCAAGGAAAATTCAGGATATAAGGACCAGACCTTAAGGAAGTGACACACTGCACTTCCACCCATATTCCATCCACAAGACTCTGTCATAGTGCCATACCTACCTGCAAGGGAAGCTGGGAAATGTAGTTTATCTGGTGCCCACGAGGAACAGGAGAAATGGTGAGCAAATTTACAGTCTCTGTCACAATAGTTGAGGAGCCCTGGTGGCACAGCAGTTAAGCTAACCAAAATGTCGGCTTTTTGAAACCACCAGGAAGATGTGGCAATCTGCTTCTGTAAAGATTTATAGCCTTGGAAACCCTATGGGGGCAGTTCTACTCTGTCCTATAGGGTCACTATAGGGTCTCTATGAGTTGGAATCGACTTGACGGCAATGGGTTTGGGTTTTATCATAACCATAGAGTTGACCTTCAGTCAAGAAACAATAATTACTTTTCCACCGTAACTTGCTCAAAGTGATTCCCATTTTCTTAGCACCAAAATTCTCTTTCTTATCAGAAACATGTACACAGCTGAAAATTTGTACACAGTGTTTATGTTCTCTCATACCAACCCTAAATCCAAGGGCATCCTTTGTTTGCAACCACTTAGCTTTTTTTCTGACCATTTTCATTAGCAAGTATATAATTTTTTCAAACACATTTAACCAGGCATAGCAAAGTTTAAAACAGGAATATAAAATGTTATTTCTTCGTGTAACATTCTTTTTATTCTAGTGGACCTGATCATTTAGTAATTGAAGCCCGCCATGGCAAAGTATATAACCTCCTGTAGATCAAATGTTAGTAGTTAAAATTCTTCTTCAGATGGCCAGTCAAACTTATAGACCAGCCATCCTTTTTTTTTTTCTTTACAGTGCTTTCTGGTTGCAAAGGGAGAAAAATAGAGCACTTCTCTTCCTATGCAGCCCTGGAAGGCAACTGTCAAGTCCACCAGAGCCAAGTGTCCATAACGTACTGAGTACTAGGTCAGGGGACCCCAAAGAAGGATATGCCATGACTTTTGCCTCCGTTTTGCTTTCGGTGTGCTCAAAGAGACACGATAAAAAAGAATACCTAAATGGTCATTGGGCACAAGAGATATTTTATTCGTAAAGTGAATGAATGGTCTGGATTTTTGGACGAAACTTCATTGAGCTAGGAAGTTTCCATTAGCCTGCAATCTGAGATCCAATAATGTAATAACAGCCTCCATTTTATTGTTATGGAACTATTCTGGGTACAATGGCTAAGTAACAAACACCCCAAAGCTAAGTGGTGTAAAACAATGGCGATCATCTATTATCTCACATTCCCTGAATGTGGGTCAGGAATTCAGGTGTGGCTCAGCAGGGCATTTCTGGCTCAACATTCCTCATGAGGATGCAGTTAAATGAGAGCTGAGGCGGCAGTCATTCACACAGCTGGCGTCTTCATTTCCTAGTGCTACTGTAACAGGCGTATCAAATGACACACTGCGCTGGGCAAATCTGCTGCAAAAGACCTCTTGAAACTGTTAAAAAGCAAAGATGTCACCTTGAGGACTAAGGTGCCTCTGACCCAAGTTATGGTATTTTCAATTGCCTCATATGCATGTGAAAGCTGGACAATGAATAAGGAAGACCGAAGAAGAATTGATGCCTTTGAATTATGGTGCTGGCAAAGAATATGGAATATATTATGGACTTCCAGAAGAACGAACAAATTTGTCTTGGAAGAAGTACAGTGAGAATGCTCCTTAGAAGCAAGGATGGCAAGACTTCATCTCATGTACTTTGGACATGTTATCAGGAGGGATCAGTCCCTGGAGAAGGACATCATGCTTGGTAAAGCATAAAGAGTCAGTGAAAAAGAGGAGAACCCTCAATGAGATGGATTGACACAGTGGGTGCAACAATGGGCTCAAATACAGTAATGATTGTGAGGATGGTGCAGGACCAGACAGCATTTTGTTCCATTGTACACAGAGTTGCCCTGAGTTGGAACCTACTCGAGGTCACCTAACAACAACTGGAACAGAAATACTACAAGTGTGTGGCTTTAAAGAACAGAAATTTATTCCTTCCTTATAGGTATTCCCGGGGGTTCCTTGGTTCCTTGGTTTGTAGATAATCCTCACATGGTGTCTGTCTTCCCCTATGTGTGCATCTATGTCTCTGTGTCTATGCTGCTCTTTATATAACTCAGAAATGATTGGGTTTGGGATCCACCTTACACTGGTATGACCTCAACTGACTGATTGTTGCATTACCTTCGATGGCATATGGGAAGTGATTATACTACATTAGATTGCATTATTGGAGGTGATTACATTGCATTAGATTGCATTATGGAAGGCGATTATATTACATTACATCCAGAGGTATAGGAGTTAGGATTCCCACACATATTTTGGGGGGCGTAATTCAATTCCTAACAGCTGGCAAGTTGGTGCTGGCTGTTGGCCCACTCCACGGTGCTGCTTGAGTGTACTCACAGCATGTCAGCTGGCTTCTCCCAAGAGAGCAAGCAGGTAGAATCTCATTGTTTTCTATGGTCTAGCCTTGAAAGTCCCCCAGTATTACTTCCATCATCTTCCCTTGGTAGAGGGTGGTTCAGACGGAGGGTGCACGGACTTTGCTCTCATTGGAGGGGTGCCAACATCGCAATGTGAGAAAAGCATGGGGGTGGGAGATAACACTGGTGTGGCCGTCTTTGGTAATACAGTCTGCCCCAAGGACTAGTGTGCAGATCTCAGCCACTGAAGCTCACCTAAGCCTAAAATCAGAGAACAGTGGCTTAGGAAGTTTGTCACCTGGCCAACCTCACCCAGCCAGGAAGTGATGGTGAGTGAGATTTGGACAGGAGCAGTCTGACTGGACCCCACTGCTAGAACATTCTCTTCAAAGGGGAAGGTGTGCTTCAATAAAGCTCCGGGCTGAGTACTAGAGGCAGCCTCAGAGTGCTGACTAACCCTGGCCTTGGGTTCCCAGGGCTTCAAAAAGAACGCCAGTCCCTGCCCTGCTTACTTCATAGGGGCAGAGTAACATTAAATGAGATAAACTTTGTGAAAGTTCACAGCATCAAAGCCCACATGGGTTCAAGGTGGAGCTGTTGTCTTTATCATAAATAAAAATAAGTCACTGCTGGGCACAGACTCTTGATGGCTTTTCTCTTCCCAGAACCCCTCACATGCCTTAAATCTAGCCTCAGGCATGGCCAAAGGTCCTAGGCTAAATACCGGGGCTCTTTTAGGAGACTTCGTGGAATTAAAACTTGGGCAGGGCAAACCTCCAAAACAGCACCAGGCCCAGGGTGGGCTGGAGGCAAGTATGAATTGCAATGCTGTGCAGATGGCTCTGTGCCCAGGGCCTTTCTGGTCTACCACACGGGTGCTTAGCTCCTTTCTCCCTCACGCATGGGTGACTTCCCCTGAGGAAGACACAGCCTGGGTAGACTGGTAGGGAAGTTATGCTAGTAAACAGATCTCTCACCACAGGCCTCCAGGGACTCAAGGAACAATAGGACTTGGATTCATCCCCCGAAAAGAACTCAACAAAAATCTTTACGGGGTTTTGAAAGAAGGTGGAGGTTCTGGGGACAGCGCTCTCTCTTTCTCTCTCCCTCCCCTGCCTCCACTGGACTTCTGCAAATATTATGATGGGAGCATTCAGTGTAGACAAAGAAAGGGGATGGAAGCACAGGACTGGGAAGGGCGGCAGTATGACCACCATGAAGATAATGACAGTCTTGGAAACTCTCTCTTTGCTCCCCATCCCACTGCAAGGTTTGCATGGTACATCAGCCCTGTGTGGAGGGGCAGGAGCACCAAAAAAAAACCCACTGCCATGGAGTTGATTCCAATAGCGACCCTATAGGACAGAGGAGAACTGCCCCATAGGGTTTCCAAGGAGCTGGTAGATTCAAACTGCCAACCTTTTGGTTAGCAGCCAACCTCTTAACCACTAGGCCACCAGGGCTCCTACTTTCCTAAAGGGACCTATAATATCCAGGGGCTGAACAGCCCTTGGATCACTTGACCCTAACACTGGGGAGGGTGGGAAATGGCCCCACCCACCAAGTATCCTGATGAAGTCAGTAAACAAACGCCAGCTTTTCCCGCACCTTCAGTTCCTGAGACGCCAGGCTGTGGCACAGGGACTAAACCCTGGTCTAGGGGCCTGGACCCTCCCCCAGCAGCCCTCATGGTTGGGGGGTGGGCAGCAGTGACCTCCTCACACATCCTGCCAGGGTCTGTGACCTAGGTGCTCTCAGATTAGCTAGGAAGGCCCTCCCTCAAGTAAGGAACCCGCAGCGGGTAGCTCGCACTCCCTGCCCAAGCTCACAGATCGAGTCGGGGCATAAGGAGGGCCTTCTTAGACAGTGGGCTCCAGAGTCCCTCTGAGACCTGGGGGGAGGGCCCAGGCACTCAATGGCCATCACTGCTCCTAGCTAATGCCCTGCAGAAAACGCCACCTCGGCCTTAAGTCCAGGTCCTCATGCATCTCCTCACCCCACGCCCTTTAACCGGGGGACCTCACACAGAACTGCCAGGGAGAGGAGCGGAGACCCATCGCCAACACTGCACCCTGTCATTGCCTCAGGGAGACAAAAGCTGGGGTCACGGTTGAAAAGGAGAAAGAGAAGGACAGGTCACGGTCACCAGCTGGTTAAGAAGGCAGCTGACCCCGGTAGGTGCTGCCATTTCAGGGACCAACAAGAAGCCTCTGGCTCCTCCCAGGAAGACAGGGCCCCAGGAACAAGCTGGTCCATAGGCGGCCCCATCACGCCTCGCCAGCACCTCCCTTTGGTCCCTAAGCGTGGTTCTCATCACTGGCTCAAGACAGGCAGGGGTCCCAGGTCCACCAGCCTTTCTGCTTCATCCTGTACTTTCTGCACTCAGTGACAGCCACCCCCAGCCCATAGGAGCTCTGCCTTGGAGGGGCGAGGGGGCGTGTAAAAGATAGGAGGGTGCGTTTGCAGCGGCTGTGGGAGGAGCCTGCAGATGGGCAGGCGCTCTGCTGCTCCCCACGATTTGGCGCTTGTTGATGGCTTCCTCCCGGAGCCCACACCAGCCGGCTGCAGGGAAGTCGGCTGCTCCCCATTGCCAGCAGATTGTAACGGTCAGGAAGTAGAGGCCCTGGGGGACACCAGCGAGCAAACGCGGACACATGTGCTCCTGGAGGCAAGGAGAGGAGGCTGGAGAACAGCTTACTGTGTGTGCCTGGGAAGCCCCGTCCCCCCGAGACAGCACCATTATGGAGCCACCAACTGGACCGCCTCACGTGGCTCCAGGGCCTGTGATCTGCAGGCCGTAGGCGGTGGCCCTGCAGCCCTGCTGGAAGCCGGGAAAGGCAGGGACCCCCTGCTGCAGCCTGGGTCTCAAGCCGGAAAGAGACCAAGAAGGGCAGGGATTCCCCAGGAAGTTGCAGGGAGGACGCCGGAAGCCTGAGCTGGAGCCCCAGACTGCAGCCTGCAGTATGCCCTTGCCACTAAGCCTAAAAAAAAGTATTGCATGCAGTCAGAGGGGATGTCAGCAAACTGGGGCTCAGAGCGAGCCACTTCTCCAGTTTATGTGGTTTCTGCCTGCGCACGGGCACAGCCCAGGCAGACACGGAACATTCAATACAGACGCAGGGCCGCTGGCTTATCTGCAAAAAGGTTTCCTGCTCCTGGCGTGGGCTCTGCTCGGAAAGCAGGGCTCACCTGGGAAAGGAAATACGCCCAGAGAGACAAAGTGCTGTCTGCCTGGAGCTGACACCGGCGGGGAGAAGCCTGAGGACACCGCGAGGACGTGGAATGTCAGAGGTGGGAGACCACGGAAGCCACTGGAGTTGTGGGGCAGGAGCATGCTGGAAGCCAAGAGCCAAAGGAAGGTACTGTCATGCTGAGCAACCTCACTCCAGTTCACTGCAGCGTCGATGCTCACTGCAGCCACCTCCTGCACACTCCCTCCGGAAAGCCACATCCTGCTGTGAACGCAGCTTCCACTCGGACCACACTAGGAGGTTGAGCATCAGGCCGAGTCCGCCGGCCACCCTTGCCCGTTTGTAAAGTGCGGGCCCCCGTACTTGCAGGAATGATGTGCTAGAGAGACAAGTCAATAAGCAGGCCAAGGAAACTCTGTGGGGCTTTAGAAGGAATGGAGCCTTGCATGCAAGGATGGTAAACACCAGGAACATATTGTTCAGCGCAGTGGGGAAATGCCCTTTCATGGGCATGCTGCTGAAGAACGAACCAATGGGCTTTGGGGGTGTATGTTAGTGCAGAGCTACTACAGGGCATGAAAGGGGCCACAAATGGTGCAAAAAAAGATAAAGATAATCCTTGAGATTGTGTGTTCCCTGCTGCCGTCCAGGCGTTAAGGGAATGTGCTGAGGAAATGCCTGCAAGAGGCTTCCAGGTCCTCCCAAGGCGGTATCAACTTGTATTTTGATTTCTTTATCCGGATGTATTTACTGGATAATATAACAGGAGGGGGTGAATACTCACTGCGTCCTGAGTGCATGGCCAGCCTTGTCCTAAGCACGTTCTGTGCATTTCCCTCCTTAATCCTCGCAGTAACCCTATGAGTTAAGCTCTGCTATTATTACCCCCACTTTGCACATGGAAAGTCCCTTGGTTGCAAAAACGGTTACTAATCTCAAGTTTGGCGGTTTGAATCCACCTAGCAGTGCTGAGGAAGAAAGTCCTGGCGATCTGCCTACCCATGGGAGTATGGTTCTGGACCAGCTTGGACTCATGCAGTCTGTACTAGTTCACACTTAGAGGGTGACACCTTCCAATGCCTTTGGTGTCTAGGCCTAAATGCTCAGGTATACAACAGAGAGAGGTGGGAGCACAGGAAACTGGAGGCTGCCTGCCCCTCTAAAGACACTTGCAGTGAAGCATGCTTGAAACCCAGTAGATGGTTGTTAAACTTGTCTGGGAGCTGGGTCATGTCCACCAGCCCCAGTGAGGCCTCTAGCTCAGCAGAAGAGCAACCCTGGACCTAGCCCAAACCGAGAATTCTGAGTAACTGAAGAAGACAGGGGCCAGTCAGAGGCCTGGCCGAGGAACTGCAGGGAGGGCCCAGGTCTAAGGGTGCAGGGGGCCGGGAGGTGCTCGTGGGGGGGTGGGGCGCCCAGCTAATGGGACAAGTTGCATGAGTCCTGTGCTCATCTGGGAGAGGACAGGGTCCAGAGTGACAGTTGTGACCCCCTCCCTAAGCCTGTGGGGAGCTCCTTGTTTGCCCCCTTGGAGTTCTTAGCAACAGCACTCTGGACTGTGCACTCAGGTCCAGTTTTAGAGAACCACACTGCTGAGTGCTCTGCAGGAGAGTGGCCCCACCTCCCGGGACTGTTTGCAATTGAAGAGCCAAGGCACATAGGTGAGACATTTGTCTCTTATGTGCCAAGGGCAGTAACAGCCTCCCAAACACAAGCCCCCAGACACCCAGGAGCTCCTCAGCCCCAGAGAGGGAAGCCCCGCCTGCTTCCCGAAAGTCCAGCTAGTGATGGCCATTCAAAGTCCCGAGACACCCCTGTCCACGGAAGCCACACGGTAAGTCACAGGGCACAGCAGAGCCCAAAGAGGGAAAGAACAAGGGTCAGCAAGTGCAGAATGGACTTCTGCAAGGTTTTAGTACACAGGTAAATCATTTTTAATGTCTTTTAGATGCTGGAGAAAAAGTCTGTTTCCTTTAATGAAGGGTATCTGGCACAACTGGGGATTTTATATATGAATATGATACATTAATATAGATAATATATAATTATATATATTTAAAATATATAAT
>NW_004444056.1:6860674-6870565 GCF_000243295.1 Trichechus manatus latirostris | reverse complement strand
CAATAAGCCCCATGGAGCAGGCTGGGCTGGCTAGGAGTGGTCTTTTTATGGACAACACAAGTGGAGCTTCCAGCAGAAGGTCAGCTCTCAGAGCGCAGGGCTGTCCACAGCCTTTGCACAGGGAGGGTTTTGACAAATGTCTGTGGGATGAGAGAAAGGCTGTGATGGCCAAGCGAAACCATTCAGCATGAGTTTTCAAATTCCACTGTGGTGCTAGCAGTCCATAAAGCAAAGCCAAGAACTCAGAGCTATTTAGAAGGGAATCTATTCCTATTCTGTTATTTGTATTTCCCTAATTCTTAGTCTAAAATTTGAATCACTTGTAATCTATAGTAATCAGAGATTAGTTTGTTGTTGATATTATAGGAAACCCTCAGAAGGGCAGGGAATCATGTTGAATTTCTCTAATTTGGTGAGTGGCATCCAGGAAAATCTCTCTGAGCACACAAGTGGCATTGATCCAGGGACCACAGCCCTCCTTCAGGCCGCCTGGGTGCATTTCAGGCATACTATGCAGCTACAAGGCCAGGAGGAGTCGATGGAGGCCATGACATGCAGGCCCAAGTTGGTAAATTAATGGCACCTGGCCCAGCTGGAGGATTGCCAGGTTCATCCATGGACTAGCTGGGGCCTCACAGAGCCACCCCACGGTGAACCGTGGTTGGTCAACATTAGCTCAGTGTCTGTGATGGGCTTTCAGGACTTCTCTGGGCACATATGATCAGCTCCTCCAATGACAGAACAAAACTAGAGCACTGTGAAGGGACACAGAGCCGCAGCCTGACCCCAGAGATTCTTGGCATTGATCAAAATCCTAGAACCATCTGACTGGATTTTTTTTAAGACTGTGCCCACCCAGATGAGGCCCTCCACCCTTTGAGTGGTCTGTTGTCCTGGCTGTGGCTTGTGTGGCTCCCCAGGGCTAGCTGCAGAGGAAAAGCAAAGCTGGGATGCTCTGGCCACCCACAAACTCTCTGTTGGGCATGAGCCATCTGCAATTCATGGAGCATATTACCTCAAAGTGCCAGGTCAACCAGATGTCCAGGCAATCTGTTCAGGTCTACTTGGACTTGTTCCTCTTCAGATAGCTGGAATGCAGCTCCATTCCCCATGTTCCAGTAGGGGGTCTCTGGGCAATTCCTGTCCTGTTTGTACATGCAGGGGTAACTCAAGAAGCCTTTACCCATATTGTTCTGTTTCCAACATGGCACCATCTGAAAAGTGACCTCAGGAACCTCCCTCACACGCCTCTCTTCTATAAATAGGAACAAAGGGAAAATTTCAGTTCTGGGCTAAAAATGGAAAAGGGAAATCGTACCTTCTAATTTTGTTTAAACTTACTTTATTTTATTCAGAACGTGCCAAATGACTAATGGAAATGGTAGAGGGCACAGCTTTAATGAGGCATTAAGTTGAGACAGAAGGGTTTCTCAACCAATCAATGTGAGATTTGGGTATTTTACAGCTTTTAAAGAAAATGAAGTGGCTGGAAAGTTTGGTTGCTATTTTGGTTAGAATCTTCATATCCTGGCTTCCACTATGGAGAACTCTGCACCATTTGTGAATATAATCCCCAAGGTTTGCCAAAGAACACTCCCACGCTTTGTCTTTCCAATCATTTTTTAAAGCATTTTTTCAAAGGAAGCTTTGCCCCTGAATTTGCAAACCCAATTGAATGTTATTGCTCAGCTGTTAGGTTCTGTCTTTGCTCTCAGTGAGGGCCAGGAACATAATTCCCAATAATTGCAATTTTGTCCGTATACAGATAGTCCCCAACTTACCACAGGGTTCTGTTCCAGTGACTCTGTTGTAAATGAGTTCTGACATAAGTCAAATAACTTTTTTTTGTTTTTTAGTTTTCATTATTATTGCCTTTTTGTATGTTTATAAATCCGATCTTTATGTGTCTTTGGTTGGCATGAAATGATAACAACAGCAAATTATGTACTGCAACATTGTATGTAGTACATATTACTAAGGTAAGATTTACAAAAAAAAAGTCTTAAGTGCGGTTCATCATAACTCAAATATGTCATAAGTCAGGGACTATATATAGTGAGAGAGAGACAGTCCTTGTATGGTGCAAATGGTTAATGTGCTCAGCTGCTAACTGAAAGGTTGGCAGTTCAAATCCACCCAGAGGCACCTAGAAAGAAAGTCTTGGCGATCTACTTTCAAAAAGTCAGCAATTGAAAACCCTATGAACTACAGTTCTCCTCTGACACACCTGGGGTCCCCAGGAGTCGGAGTTGACTCAAGAGCAACTGGTGGTATATACATATATGTGTATGTGTGTGTGGTGTTATTGTTGTTATTAGGTCCCTTCAAGTCAATTTTGATTTATAGCAACCCCATATGACAGTAGAACTGTCCCATAGGATTTTCTTGGCTGTAATCTTTACGGAAACATATTGCCAGGTCTTTCTCCCCCAGAGCCACTGGGTGGGTTCAAACTGCTGACCTTTTGGTAGTAGCCCAGCACTTAACCACTGCGCCACCAAGCCTTGCTGCTGGTATATTTTAATTTATGATTCAACCCACTTTTTCCTACTGGAAGTTTTGGAAAGGATGGACAGGAAAAGGTTTGCAATTCCACTCATCTTGATGAGCAGAATATAAGTGGGTCCAAGAGACTGGATAACATAATTATTGTGCCTTAATGAGTTTTTTAAAAAAATTCTTATATTTCCACAGTGGGCTACTCAACTCTGGGGAGCTCTGGCAGATGGTGTGGACCCAGCCTCAGAGCTGTCCTAACGGCGGGACAAGGGGCTGGCTGGGGCATTGGTCCTTTAGACTACTCTCACGGGCATAAGTCCCTCACTTTGTCAGTGCACAGCCCAAGTATGCCTCCACTAGAGTCCATGAGAGAAGACAGAGACGCAGAGATGGCAGAGAGCGCCAGGAGGCATGGGCGGCAGGTCCTGCCTGAACAGGAATTTCACCTTGTAAAGAAAAATAAATTAATTAAAAATAGACATTTTTCTTTGATTTCAAGAGTTTTCTCTTACCCACAACCTCAGAATACCTGACCCAACACTGATCTTGCTTCACTGGCCTATTTTTCTCCCCAGATTGCTAATCAACTTTGCAATATGTTTACACTTGTTTGTCTATTTGTTTTCAAACTGGAAGAGAGCAGTCAATAACAAATCCATTACCTTGTGATCTAATGAAAAAGACTGTGCTTTCTTAATTATAATTTCAAGAGATCTCATAACTACAAGTAGGTAAAGAGCCAAATTTTCAGGAATTACTTTCTGATTCTAACTCAGTAACCATTAAGTACATCATCACCATGAAGACTTGTGCTCATTAGGCAAAACTTGCTTAAGTCTCTGTGAAATCTCATTCTCTGGGAGTGTTTTCTTTTGCAGGAGGAGAACATTGCTCCAATGTGGAAATTGTTTATTAAATCATAGAACAATCAAACATTGTGTTATTCTTTTGAATTAACACAAAATTTTGTTTTTAAGAACCCCAAACCAACCTGCAGCCTGTGTGTTCTCTCACTGGGAGGTGGGTTTAGCAAGCACCTGCCAGATCCGTGCAAGGTGTAAAGGACTTTTACCGCCATTGCTGGGAGTGCTGAGGCAAGTGTTCTCAGCTGAAGGTCCCTACAGGGACTGTGTCAGCTGAAGAGAGCTGTGCCCCCTCCCAGGGCAGCATCCAGTGATTGGTCATCTAGAGACGTAAAGGCCTGTCCCTCTGCGTCCAACACAAGCCACTCTGAAGGCGACCCAGCTCGGTGCTCCTGTTGGGCAAGGTTTGCTGGGGCCTCGTGAGGCTTGCACTGAGGCTCAAGGTCTCCCTTTCACCAACTCTGCTCCCGTCTCCTCCCTTCCACAGGTGTTATTCCAAGAACAACCAGGAACCTCCTCCCCAGAGTAGGTCTCCTGGGAATGGGACTGAAGATAGAGTATTTTTCAAGCATTTTACTCAGCACAGTCTCTGATAAGAACTCAAGCTTGAACTGATTCATCTTCTACCATGCCCCTTCTGAGACGGAATTTTGCAAAAACTCCTTTAAATAAATACAGGGGTCACCATGCCCTAAATTCTTTCAACACTTGCCAGCATTCTGCTTGCCAGTCCTGAGAGGCTTCTAGGGAAAGCATCCTACTTTCTTGAGAAACAGAAAGATTTCCCTTTCTAAGAGCTGCTAACAAATGCATGCAGCCTGGAAGCCAGCCCCGCAAGCACTCAGGGACACAAATGAGCTGCGCGCATTCTACAACCCCTACTCAGAGGCTGCCCTAGAAATCCAGCACTCTGCAAGGCCTCCAGGCAGGAACTTATAAATGCCAAAGGCATAGGAGGAACAAATGCCAGGGAAGCAAATGTCAAAGCCAGTGGTTACGAACCAGCGAGAGTCCAGCAGCATCAATGGGCTGGTCCTTGGGTTGATGGCTGTAGGCCAGGCTGTCCAGTTGTTGCTTCTTAGGGTTGCTCATGTGTCTGGCTGAATTTGGGGCAGTGGGTGGGAGCAAAGAGGCCTTGGGAATAGAGGTACAAGTTCAGATGCCAGCGGGCTTACTGCCTTCCAGTGCTCTGTTTATGATGGATGTGTCTGAAGCAGAACTTCTTATAAACAGATGGGAATATCCACGTATGGCCTCCCCAGGCCCAGCCTAGGTCTGAAGGCTGAGCCTACTGCACAGAGGGAAGACCCACTTACTGGAGCAGTGAACAGTGAACTATCAGGCCTCTCGGCCCCTGAAGACCTGGTGACAGATAAATGGCGCCCTTCCCCAATCTCCTCCTGGCCTCTACCCTGCTGAAGCCAAGGAAATCATCACCTCTCAGAGCACGCTTGAAGTTTGAGGCTTCCAGGCCAGAACCACTTGAGGGGCTTCTTTAAAATGCATATCTCCAGGCCTTAACCAGGCCAGACCAAAAAGACTTGGAGAAAAGGGGCAGGGGGGGTGTCCTTGAGTGGTGCAAAGGGTTAATGCACTCAGAGGGTAACCGAAAGGTTAGAGGTTCAGGTGCACCCAAGCCTGACCAACTGCTTCCAAAAATCAGCCCCTGAAATCTTATGGAGCACAGTTCTACTCTTGACACACATGGGGTTGCCATGAGTTGTCGACAGAGTTGACCTGATGGCAACTGGTGGGGAGAAGGTGTGCAGGCCTGCAGTCTGAATTTCAACAAACTCCCGTGGAGGGTAAGCCACAGAGGAAGAGGTATGAGGGGTTTTGGCATCTTACTGACCTACAATCTTGCCAAAGTAAAAAAAAAAGTATGTAAATACATCTACATACATATTTATATTTAGGAGGCTGTACTTTTTTTAGAAGGCTGAATTACAGACTGGTTCGGTGACTCAAATTAGCACTGTCCCAAATATGGCCAAGAAGATGACTGACTAGGTAGGGTGTTTTAGGATTTTCACACCTATATCTTCACTTTCCCCAAGTGTTTGATTTTTTGGGTCTGGAGACCTAGGCGAGTGGGGAGAGGAGCTCTGGTTTATGAGTAATATAGGCTGTTGGTTTCTGGGAATGGAAAGGAAAAATTTATTTTTAGGTGTTTATGAAAAACCAAACCAAACCCATTGCTGTCAAGTCGATTCCAACTCACAGCAACCCTATAGGACAGAGTAGAACTGCCCCATAGCTATATTCTTTATGGGAGCAGACTGCCACATCTTTCTTTCATGGAGCAGCTGGTGGACTCGAACCACTTACCTTTCAGTTAGCAGGCAAGCACTTAACCACTGCTACAGTTACTGGCAAACCGTGGGCCCTCACCCAGCATAAAAATACCAACAATCACAGAAGGTCTTATAAGAAATTAGATGGGTCATCTTCTGTCCTAAGTGACCTGGGGACACCGTCGCTGGCAGCTAGAGAGCAGATTCAATGGCTTTGCCCTTGCACCTGCATAAATTAGAATTTCAAATTCAGGATGCGTGCCAGGCAAGCTTGGCAACAGAAGTGTGAGTGGCAGCCCACCTCCAGCAAGGTACTTCCCTCCCCTCACTATCAGACTCTTCCTTCTGATCCAGAACAAGGAGGAGGAGGAAGGCCTCCAGGAGACAGTCGCAGATAGTTGAGTAAACCCCAAGCCATGGCTGCCCAGCCCGCCACCTCTCATGTGAGCTGGAAGATTTTGGCACATTAACTGCTGCCCCAGCCTCCCAGGGGGTTGGTGACTAAGGAGTCCCCATCGAAGTGTGCAAGGTCCAGAGTGTGTGGACGGCCGTGCAGAGAAGCTGATTCTCCTCTGCTCCTCTGAAGCACACTTACCTTGGAACCATAAGAGTCCTTTGTGACAAGTTCCCAGATGCATGTTGTTGATGTTAGTTACCATCGAGTCGACCCCAACTCATGGCAACTTCATGTACAACAGAACAAAACTGTTCCTGGTCCTGTGTCATCCTCATGATGGCCAGCATGTTCAAGTCCATCACTGACGCTATTGTGCCAATGCATCTCACCAAGCATCTCTACTTTACCGAACATGCTGTCTTCCTCCAGCAGCTGATTCCTCCTCCCAAAGCAAGTGAGTCAGACAACGTTCTGTTGTGATCCAAGTGTTCATTGGCTGATTCTTAGAAGCAGATCACAGGCCTTTCTTCCTAGTCTGACTTAGCCCGGAAGCTCCACTGACATCTGTTCAGCATCACAGCAACACGCAAGCTCCCACTGACGGATAGGTGGTGGCAGCGCTGAGGTGTATTGGCCGGGAATTGAACTCAGGTCTCCTGCATGGAGGGCGAATTTACCACTGAACCACCACTGCCTCACATTAGCCACTTTCTGATTGGGTAGTATGATTTTTTTTTTTTTTTAGGAATTTATACTTCAAAATAGTTTTTTATAGAACAAAACCTTTTTTATTTACTGAATAACTGGCAGTTTCTCTGGAACCAAGGGACCAAAACACAAGTGGAGTCGGGTCCAGAAGGAGCAGCAAAACAAAGTCATCCCAGAGACCTCACCTGCAACCACCTGGTTTTCTCGTTGATTGATATATCACAAACACAATGAATGCTTGTTTCCAAAGCTATACGTCTTTACGAAAGCAGGCTGCCACATCTTTCTCTCGAGGAGCAGCTGGTGGGTTCGAACCGCTGACCTTTCGGTTAGCAGCCAAGCACTTATGAGCTGGAACTGACTTGACAGCACCCGGTATAGGTCAAGATATTCCCTTAAATATTCTGGTTCTGTCTATTTTAAAAGGCTGCCTCCACCCCAATCACACAAACATAGGTCTAAACTCTCATCTCTCGCTGTTCGAGTTGCCCTTCTCACATGTGAATCATCAGTGTTGCTGAGGCCCTCTGCACTTCTGCGTCTCCTCTGGCTCTGGAAGCACGCTGCTCCTTCGCCCCACTCAGGCTCACCACCCTTGGGGGCACTTGGGGTTTTCATTTTCCTAGTCAGAATCATCAACTGTGGGAATCCGCACTGTGGGAACACTTCTATCTGGCCCAAAGATTCTCAGGGAGGCCTCCCTTGTTTCTGGCAAGTTTCTGAGTTTTCCAGAAAGAAACTGCTGACAGGGACAAGGGAAGCCTGGGAAATTTCAGCTGCAAAGGAAACTGCAGGGAGCATTTTGAGAAGGCAGTGTAAGTGACAGGATAAGGCCAGTGACATCACTAGGGCTGGCGTCCCCCAGTGTGGTAACTCACGGTGTCAGCCCCCAATGGACCTCCTTCTGTAGGAGACCCCACAGAATCCTTAGTAATGTTTTCTCGTACTACTGTTACTCCTAGATCGTAATGGCCATATATAACCCCTTCTTTTCCCTTAATTACTACCTCATTCTCAAAAAACTTACTGATACAGGTTCACAAATACTAATTACCACAATATTGTAGCTAAAACACTAGAAAATTTGACACAATCAACAGCTATAAAAGCACCAGCAGCAACAGCAGCACGAGGCTTGTAGAGCATGCAGATAAAATCACGTGATTCAAAGCGTCATTGTAATTGGGTAACAACGGCAGCTCTGACCAGAGCGCATTAGAAGGTTCAAAAAGTAAATTAGCATAGAGTTTTAGCCTTGTAGGTATATTGATACATGTAGGCTGGGCTTACGAAAAATGTTTTCGTTGTTATAGCTCACGACAGGGATATTTTTATTAAAAATCTAATAAATTCCTGCTGAAGCGTTGCACAAAAATTCCATAGATGGTCATTTTGGTGTCACCCCCTCTGACACTGTCACCCAGTGCTGTCCGCACCCCCACACTCCCCTAGTGATGCCACTGGGTGAGGCTTACCATGTTATGGGTGCTACAGTCCTCGGAGGACTCTGCAGAGGCAGCGAGGGATGGTGGGCTACTTTCTCCTGGGCCTGGCCCCACGCATACCCTGGCTGCATGGGGGAAGGGCGAGAGCGGAAAGGAGGAGGCAGAACAGACATCATGTTGACTGAGTTCACTCTGTGCCAAATCCTGCGTGGTATTGACACAGACTGCAGATTCCGCTACACTGTTCTCAGAAGAACCCAATGCAGAAGTGATTCCATCACAATTTCACACATGAGAAAACCAAGGTTTACTAAGCTCACCCCACTGGGAGCAGGGCCAGGGAAAGGCCACGTGTCACCTGACATCCAAGCCCTTGCAACACCCCTACATGCCAGCCCCCTCCCCTGAACCCGCCTTTCCCTAGGGGACTCAATAGCTCCACTTCATTACTTAGACCCCCACGAAGGGACGAGATGCTTGCAGACTGCCCCACACCCATGCAGCTCAGAGGAGCATGGCTGGCCTGGTTCTGTACCTGCCTCTTAGCACTCAGGCTGGAGCAGGCCTTCACTGGGGTGAGCTGTGCGTGGCCAGCCAGCCAGAATTCCTTCCCCAGGTTTCAAACTGTGCATAAGGTTTGGGGCCCAGACGGTGATCCGCTTATCAAGAGTCATCTTCAGGGCAGCTCAACCCATCCCTTCCCTGGAGTGCGCTAGAGAAAATACCTAGCTGTGTTCAGCTCAGGAGCCCTGGTGGTACAGTGGTTAAGAGCTCAGCTGCTAATCAAAAGGTCGAGAGTTTGAATCCACCGGCTGCTCCTTGGAAACCGTATGGGGCGGTTCTACTCTGTCCTATAGGGTAGCTATGAGTCAGAATCAACTCAACAGCAACAGGTTTGGTTTCTTTTTGGTGTTCAGCTCATGTCACCCAAAACCATTCTGACAGCAGCGAAATTCTGATGATAGTTCAGGGACGTAAAGCAACTAACCCTTCTGCCCCACTCCCTCAGGGTAACTATGTCCACAGAGCACATTTCTATAGCCCAGTGTAGGGTCACTATAAGTCAGAATCTACTCGACGGCAACAGGTTTGCTTTTCATTGCTCTCTTTCCTGGAGTTCCAAAGTGGTGCAAACAAATGGTTAATGCACTCGGTTGCTAACCAAAAGGTCAGAGGTTTCAGCCTGCCCAGAGATGCCTCGGAAGAAAGGCCTGGAGATCTACTTCCAAAAAACCAGCCATTGACCCTATGGAGCACAGTTCTACTCTGACACACGTTGGGTTACTATGAGTCAGGATCAACTCAACCACAACCGACGGGTGTGTGTCCACTGCCTGAGCGCGGGCCTGCTTGTACACAGGAACGAGAGTGACATCACGAACGTGTGCGGGGAGAGGCTGCAGCACGTCTGTGTGCCTCCCACATGGCACACTTTAGATCCCAGGGCCACAGGAGGAAGCCCGGGAGACCCTCCTGGCAGCTCGCCCAGCCCCTCACAGTGTGGCACTGTGCCGCTGCCCTCTGCTCCCCTCTCACTCAGCTGCCCCCTAGCCTCAGGACACCAGGGCAAGGTCCTCCAGTACAGGCTGGCACAGGGCGGCCCGGTGGAGAAACCACAGGCTGCAGTGTCAGGACCAACCCTGGACGCTGACCCAGCTGGCTCTGGGTGGAAGCAGGGCAGGGGC
>NW_004444056.1:6851243-6859580 GCF_000243295.1 Trichechus manatus latirostris | reverse complement strand
GGGCTAACTGATAGCCTCTCCAAAGAAAGATCTTATTTCCACATAAGGTCACATTCACTGGCAGAGGGGTTAGGACTTCAACGTATCTTTTTGGAGGACACGATTCAACCTATAACACCTCTCAGATAAACTACATGCATCGAATCCCTTGCACACACAATTTTTCATGCACCTTCTGAGGATGCAAAGTCAAGAAAGCCAGACCCTAGGAGTTTTCTCCCTCCTCCAGGACACAGCAGAAGCAAGCAGGCAGCCTTGGAGCACTACAGAGCTTCTTTCTGAGCTGGAGACCGTGCACAAACGCAGGACAACGCCTGCTTCTGGAGCTGTGCACCCCCACTGGCTCTGCCACAGGACAGGCTGCAGGCTCCAGCTGCACAAACGTCCGCTTCCACTGCCCCGCTGCTTCCAGCCCCCGGGCCCAAGGGGAGGGCTTTCCAGATAACCTCGCCAATGACTCTCTGTAAATACAAAATATAGCTTTTGTACCATCTTAGAGAGCACTAACGTTTCAAAATCTTGAACCAGGTAGCTTTGAAGTGCAAACACAAAAAGAAAAGAACTAACTGGTATACCAGTTAAAGGCATCTGGGCAGTGTGATCATTAGAGAATGTTCTGGGAAGTTCTTTTCTGATATCACTTAGCAAAGAGCCAGCAGATATATACCTGGACTTCTTCCGCCCTTGGTATGAAATGCTGCAGCTGTCGGGGGCACACAGAGCAGCTTAGAGCCCCTTTCCTGGCATTAGCTGCTATCTGGGACCAGGAAGCTCAGATGGTGGTGGACCAGCAGCTGCCCATGCACTCACAAATACACACAGCAAATCCCTGACAGTAGAGTGTGGTAAGGAAGGGAAGTGTGACGTCACAGCCTCCGTAGGCTGAAGTCTCAACCCTCTGCCTGGTCCTGGCCTGTGGGACCCACCTGGCCTGCCAAGTACTCATTGCTATCTCTTACCGACCACCAGCATGGTGGGTCTCCTTCGTGTTTCTAACCTTCAGGATCTCCATGCTGCCCCTCCCGTGGACCTGGAGGTCCAACTGTGCCCAGTTCCCCACTTCCCAGTCCCAGGGGGTAAATCTTGTCCTCTCCTGATAGCCCAGCGTGGCACATTCAGAGACCCACAAGGACCCTAAGTCCTGCCAAGTCCCCACTGTGATGTTCCCAGTGGTCAACATCAGTGAGACCTGGCTTCTCTCTGCCCCAGGAATTGCTGCCTGATTTCCTCCCACCCACTGCCACTGCTCCCCTCTTCTTCCCCCTTGCCATATACACACACATGTATTGGATTCAATGGAGCCTTTCACTAAGATAAATTCCTTTTGGTGATACCATGTCAGCTTGAGGCTGCTTCTGCCCCAGCAACACTGGCCCGTCAGTCCCTTGAACATGCCTGGAGGATCCTGCCACAGGGTCTTCAACTGTCAGCTCGATGCCCCCTCCTTAGGAAGTTTTCTCTGACCCCTAAGATGTGTATGCTTGCAATACTGTGGGCCTTTCTTTCCCAGCGTTCATTATACTTTTGAATTATGTATGTACTTCTAGGAGCATGTGACTGGCTTGTGATTCTCCCCAGCACATCCAAGTCTGTACTCCTTGCCCAGCTTCTACACACAGTAGGGACACAATATGTATGTGGTGGATAACATGTCAGGGACACCTTGACTGAGGCTCCAAACTGCTCTAACATCTAACCACTGCCCTCCACCTCCACCGTTCTGTATTTCCACTGTATAAGCAAGACCATAAATTCTGAAGCCCAGGCGTGAAGGTATGTGGGGACTCATTCAACTTCCCAACCACTCTACAAGGAAGGAGACAGAAAGGAGGACGCCTTCCCTTTTAGGATTCCAAAGTCCAGCTGATCTTGAAAACGAACTCCGGGAGCTGTTTTGTTTGTTTTTTCCTCTCAGGCTTGTCAAAGCTCTCTTTATTTCCCCCTGGTGCTTTCTGACATCATGTGGTTCTGGTCAGACCCCAGCCCGAGTTGCAAGATAAGGACGCTTCACTGACTTTTCAGAGAGGGTCTGTTTGCCTGTAAATCACACCCAGTCACGGAGGGCATGTCCACACCCACCCGAGCCTGGAGTGCTGCCCTGATCTTCAGAAGAAGAAAGAGCAAGATGAGAAATTGGCTCCGGCAGTGCAGCGGCAGCCTCGAATGAATGAGTCCACTGAGTCTTGTAGGAGTTTGGGGCCATTCTGCCTTCCCAGGAGTTTCAAGGCGGAGCAATTAGACTGAAGAAATTACCTGTGCACGACAGGAGCACCTGAATGAATGCAAGAGAGCCCGAGCAAAAGCAGAGTGGCTCCTGAACGTCGCCTGGGGCAGCAAGAGGTAGTGGGCTCCAAGAGGAGAGTCAGGGACTGCAGCCTCCATTCCCCACGCGGAGCCTACTGCCATGTGACCTTGGACAAGGGCAACCTCTCTGGGTCTTTTCATGTGCAAAGGGACTAAAAACAGTTGCCATCAGGTAGACCCCAACTCTTGGCAACCCCATGTGTGTCTGAGTAGAGCTATGCTCCGTAAGTTTTCAATGGCCAATTTCTCAAAAGTAGACCATCTTTGTTCTGAGTTGCCTCTGGGTGGACTGAAACCTCCAATCTTTCAGCTAGCAGCTGGGTGCGCTAACCATTTGCACCACCCAGGGATTCTGTGCAAAGGGAGGTGTTCATTAAATTACCTCTCAGGTCTCCATGGGGCCTAAGACTACTCAGAGCTGCAGCAGTAATAGCCAGGAGGCCCAGCCTCTTCCTCCGAGGCCAATTTGCAGAGAGGGATTCATCCACCGTATGTTGACTGTCCACTGAGGGAAATGCCTGCAGCCAGGGGCAGTGGAGGGCTGAGCCTGTGCTTGGGAGGAGTTGCACTCAGGGGTGGAGTCCTTCCGACAATGTAAGGAGGAAAGTGCACCAGGGCAGCCAGGTAGGCCAGGGTGGGTCCAGTCTGGAGGACCATCAAATGGATGGGCAGATGGACCCTCGGTTGGTCAGTACCAGAGAGCGTTGCACAGCGGCAGGCCCAGATGCCACCAGGAAAAGGGCCCAAGGGACGCTGCACCACTAACCTCACAGACCCTGGAGAAAGGATGAGGCACCAGCACCTCTCCACGTAGCCCTCCTCAGAGCATATCCGCGCACAGAAGAGGACGACCAACAGGAATCTACACACGCGGGATGGGCTATGGAATTTGCAGGCCCCAGTGCAAAATAAAAATACGGGGCTCCTTGTTCAAAAATATTAAGAATTTCAAGACAGCAACAGCAGAGCACTGAACTGAGAGCGGGGCCCTGCGCACATGGTGAGCCTGCCCCGGACGCACCTCGTGCGTCAGCTCCTCTAGAAATCCCCGCCTGGGGCCGCCTTGCTGCCTAATCCACCTGGGCCGGCACAGTGCGGAGTGCGCATGCCTTTCTCCTCAATGAAGCCGGAATCAGGAAACTGGTCCTAGCGTCCCGTTGCTGGTGTGGTTTGGGGCCTTCCTTGCACCACTCACGGATAAGGAAGGCTTCATCTGGAATGCCAAATTGTGCCTTGTAGGAAATGGTAGCGCATTCCTGGAGCTGGATAGAAACCTGCAGGGACCACTTACAGCCCCGGTGCTCAAACTGGGGTCCACATACAAGCCGCATCCGCCTTACCTGGGCTTCTTAGAAATGTAGACCCTCAGACCCCAGCCCAGACCTGCTGAATCAGAATCTGTGCGTTCAGAAGACCCGGGTGATCCACATGCGCGTTACAGTCACGTCTCGCTGCACAGCCGAATCACTTGGGGGCGCTTTTCACAAGCCCCCTGCAGCAACGGCCTCTCTGCAGCCCGGGTCACGAAAACCCACCGTCTTTATGGACCCGTGATTGCTTCGGCGCTGGCAGAGATGGCTGCACAGAAAAGGAGGCAGGATGTGGTCATGTGGAGCAATGCTTCTGGTCACACTCTGAGGAGCGAGGGCCTAAGTCATTGCCCCTGCCTCAAAGAGCTTCCATTCTGATTCAAAGAGCAGACGTACATCTGTGAGAGGCCTGTGAGTCCCAGCCCACTGCCAGGGAGAGCCCTCCTTCCGGAGAGCGGCTTGAGGACCCAGCACAGACCATCAGGCTCCAGTCCCTTCTCTGTACAGGGGCGCTGTCCCGGCATTAAGTGAGAAACGCAGGTACAGCGCCAGGTCCTCCTGGAGCCTGAATAAATGGGGATCCATTGAAAACGAAAGATGGCATCATCAAAGCGGACGTGGGACGTGAGCGGGACCTTAGTGAAGATTTGGGAACGTGCGAAGGAGGGGGTGCTTTCCAACTCGGTCAGAACCTCTCCAGGTGGGGGGCAGGGAGGCCTGACGGGGAGGACACGTGCCGGGGGCTGAGGAAGGCGTGGTGACCACGTGCCCTGCCGGCCAGTGGGGCGCTCCTTCAGCTGGCCGAACAACCTGGCTGTGAGCCAGCAGGGGGCGCCATCACGGGTGCGGGGTGTGAAGTGCCCTGACCCAGGCCCCCGAGGAGTTAGGAAGAACCCACAGGTGGCCTGAGCAGAGGAATGGTGGGTCTCTCGGCACCGGCAAACTTCACCATTATCCCATTTACAGATCAGGAAGCGAGGCCCGGAGTTACACATATGGTCGAATACGTGTCCACTGCTCAAGGGAGGGGTCCACGCCCAGGCCGACCTGAGGCCAACTTCTAGCTGTTCCAGGTCCTCTCGGAGTGCTGGGCCCAGAGCTGTTGCCTCCCCGACAACGCACACACGCCTACACCTGTCCCCAGGAGCCCCCAGAGATGGCAGGCCAGCCAAGAGCCTATGCAGTAGTCCGCGCGGTACTCGCCAGGGTGCCCATCCCACAGCCATGGGGGTGCAGCAACACGGATGTCACCTCCAGCCCTTCTTCTGGGAAACTTGCCACCACTTTGCCCAGCCTCCAACAGCTCTGCTTCTGCCTTTCTCTTGCTTTTTGCCTTTCTGCTTCCAAAGACAGCCCTGACCCAAAGGGCCACCCAAACCCAGCATTTCAGAGCCCCGTGGGTTCTGCCAGGGAGGCGTTTTGCCAGGTTCTGAAAGGCTGTTTTAGAAGCAGCTTCTCCTCTGCTGTCTCTGCCTCACCCCTGTAGTCATAACTGTTCCTGCCCTCTGGGCCCTTCAGCCTCGTCTGCTCTCACGTGGCTCTGCCACTGCGTGTTCCGTAGGCTACGCTTTCGTCTCGTCCCCTCATCAGCCTGAAATCTCTCTCCAGCCCCTTTCAAGGGTGGCAGTTTGCTCTTTGACCCTCTTCTCACCTCTTTTTCCTCACATTTGCTTCTTAAGTCTGGAGACTTCTAAGGACTTTAACAGAGAAAGAAAGACTTCACCCAGAACTCAGCCCTTAGAGCCACTACATATTCAACTCTGAGATGGAGTCCACAGGGTTAAGTAGACACTTTCTGAAGAGCAGAACTGGCAGATCTTGGCCCTATTTTCACTTGACTTAGCATCGCAAATAGCACTAAGGAGGGAGCGCCAGCAGTGGCCAGAAAGCATTACATTGAACCGTGTTTATTGCAAAGCAAATATGGTTGTAAAAACATAGCTGGCTGCCCTGGTCGCTAAAGCCCAACATCATTTCGGCCGCAGATGCTCTGAATTAAGCCGGGCTTTGCATTAAGCTCACCAAGGCCGCAGGCAAACATTGAAGACGTTTGTGCTAGCAAAAAGGCTGGAACCATCTCACCGTGAAAAAAAAAAAAAAAAAAAAAAACAGTGACCGAGGGGAAAGGATTAGAAAGAAAAGCTAACATTTTGCTTCAATCTAAAACAACACCCATTACTGACAACCCTAAAAGAAGTCAATTTATTATCCTCTTGTTATGTGCCCTGTTTCAACAGCAATAAAAAATGCCTAGTGATAACTGGGAGGCCTGGTGGTGCAGTAGTTAAGAGCTCCACTGCTCAAGGTCAGCAGTTCGAATCCACCAGTGGCTGCTTGGAAACCCTATGGGGCAGTTCTACTCTGTCGTTTAGGGTCGCTATGAGTTAGAATTGTCTCGACGGCAACGGGTTCGGTTTTTTGGGTTTTTTTTGTTTGTTTGTTTTTTTAAGTGATAAATGTGGTGTTACATATATTTTTACAATGATAATTTTAAAAAAATGTCTAGTGAAGGGAGAAAGCTGCCTAAAATCCATATTGCTCAGGGCTCCGTAGAGAAGGCAGCGCTGGCGTCGCCCCCGGAATCACTGAGTCAAGGGAGCACCTGGCCCTGGCATTGTGGGTGGCAGGCGTCTATCCCAGTGACCGGTTCCTCCCGGCTTCCACTGCCTGGGGGAGCGTGCAGCCACCTCACGCGCAGGTTGCCTTTACCCACGTGCATGACCATTATGGCCACTTGACCTTCTCAACTAAGACCGAAGAGTATGATGATGAAGGCTGTTGCTGTCCACTTCAAACAGGTGCATCGCTACACACTTATATAGAGAGAGAAGTGTGGCCTTGGCCACAGCCCGGGCTGCTGTTCCCTGCGCAGCATGCACAGACCCCAGTCCTACTGTCCTCCAAAGCCCCTCACACCCTCTTGGGGATTTCCTGGGGGCCTCACCTCCATCCCCTCTGGCCAGCTGAGACTCTCAGCTAAGACTCTGGCCCGTCCTTATAACCCCTTACATGTAAGGGGAGCTGCAAAAATGTTTGCAGTGACTGCCCCCGCCATCCTGCGCCGGTGCGGGGATCCCTTGAAAACCAGCCTGAGTCATCCTTGCAAGTAAACAAATGCTGAGGAGAGCTGAAGCAAGGCAGGAGCCAGTGGGGCTTGACTACTAACTGCAGAATGTTCTGCCAGAGGCTGCCCTGGGCTCCCGCTCGCCAGGGGAAAGGCACAGGCTCACCTCTGGGTGTGTCACTGGGCAGCTGTAACAGGAAGATCCACAGCAGGTGCCCTCAGCCGACCTTCCTGAGAACAGGCCTCACTGCCCACCCAGGCTGCGGCCCACTGCCCTGCGCCCCAGCCCTCTGTCTCAGCCCTGCTCTGGACACTAATCCTCAGCATGTCCACCCAAGGGCCAGTCCGATGTACCAGGGCCGGGAACGCCCAAATCCGCTTGTTTTCAGCTTGCTACACTCCCCAGAAAATATTTTCTGGGAAAAGGTTCCATGAAACAAAAAATAAGATGAGATTTCAGCACTGCCCATTGGGTTTTTTAATTTACAGAAACATATGGGGGGCGTGGTGTGGGTGCCGAGTTCTGGACCAGAACCCGTAGAGCACGTCAGTTTGAGTGAGACACAGCCCCGCCACCAGGGCTAACAGTCCTAGATGAAGGATTCTGGACCAAATTCCATGATACGCTCGAGTGGGCCCCGCCATCTTGTACCAGCTGTCACACAGAAGAGGAGGGAGCCACTGGAGAGCCCCGAAGGGATTCTTGTGCTGGGTAGAACATGAGGGGACGGACTGTGAAGTCACGTTCACATCTGACTATCCAGGTCCCAGGAGCACCTGCCGAGCACCAGCACCATTACCGCAAACCACCCTGCTTGAACAAGCACCTGGCGGCAGGTGCAGGACAAAGACTCATGGGGGCCCACACCTTTCCATCAGCTCCTTTCTCCCAAACAGCATGGCGCCCTCTGATGATCAGTGTCACTGCGAGGCAGTAGCCCTGGAGGGATTCACAGAGCCACCTTGCTCCTGTGGGTTAGAGGGGTGGGCAGGGCACCAGGGAAGAGTAAGCTAGCAGGCAAAGCTGCCTTCAGCCCTGCCGCAGCCACCGGCAGCACACTTTGTTCAGAAGTAATAGCAGCTATTAGGCTGCATAATTGACCCAAAGCGGGAAGTCATTGGCTGCAAGAAACAAAGGTGCTCAGTGTCTCCCGGGCGCCAACCAGCTGGCCCTGGCCCTTGAGGCCCCATGTCTCTCTGATGTGAGTGGTGACTTCCTCCACAGCCCTGTGGCAGACTGCTCGCCCTTTTCCCACTCGGTCATCTGTGCACCGTGCATGCGTGCCCATGAGTGAGCAAAGCCACCAGAGCCCATCCACGCTGGGAGATGAGCCAGCTGGGTGCCAAGAGCCTAGCTGGCCTCACTGGGATTTCCTGCACATCCTTCACAAACCCACGTACTCAGCACCACTCACTGCTGGACAGAGTGGGCGGCTCTCCCCTGTTCCCCTTCCGGGCTTCCTGGAGGTTGGAAATACAAGCAGGTTTATGTCTTCAATGCCAAGAGACAAGCCAGGAAGCGAAGGCTTGTGAGCTCTGTTTACCGGCAGCCAGACAAGAAAGGTAAACTGCCGCCCAACAGGGAGATAAAAATAATGGCAGGACAGGAAGTCCTGCCAAAGAGACCTGTGGCCCCAGAGCACCTTGTCACTGTGGAGC
>NW_004444056.1:6846579-6849221 GCF_000243295.1 Trichechus manatus latirostris | reverse complement strand
CATAAAAGATGAGCCTTTGCCTTCCACCAGGGTAAAGCTGACTCATGCTGCACTTCCGCCCTTCTGCACTGGGCATGTTTGTCCCTGGTTGTTGCCCCACCTCCCAAGTGGATTAGCTTTTGTTCCTGATAACCCCATCAGACCTGCCTAGCATGAAACATTCCACAGGTGGCTGGATTGAGAAATGCACATCTCCTGGACAGGGAATGGTGAAATAGACAGTTGTACAGAATAGCTTTCCTGATCTTTCACCTGTAATGTAGCCCCTGGGGTGGTCACTATGTGCGACCTGGAAAGTTGGGACCATTACCCTGAAGGCTTGTAAGGAACACAGACATTAATCCTGTGGGGAAGGGAAGGTGCAATGCTCTATGGAGCTGCAGCCACAGGTTCAACTGTGTGGCAGAAAAAATCACATGGTTCACGACCAAGAAGGGGGAGAGGAAACCAACTTTTCCACTCTTAGGGGGGCCCTGGGTGGACACCCTTCAGTTTCTCTCTTTGGCTGGTCTCTGCAACAGCTGTATGAGAGTCATCCGAGGGGCTCACTGGGCTGAAGGGGGACTGGGAAAGACTGAGAAAGGCTGTCAGTTAGTGGGGTCTGCCCTCGGCCCAGTTGCACGGGTGGGGAGAAGTGAGCATGCCAGCCACCTGCCTTTCCAGCGGGCACAGCCTGCAGTACCAGGCCCCTGTCTCCACAAGGCAGCCCTGGGCCAGAGACTTGCTCCCAGCTCTGGGGAACTCTCCCCTGCTCCCTGCAGATGCCCTAACGGCAGCATTCTCGCTGAGGCCCAGTACTCTGCCAGCCAGACAGCCCAGGCTCTGGGAGCAGCTGGGAATCCAGATTCTGCCGCCAGAACCTGTCCCGGGGCAAATGAGACAGGCTCCCAGAGAACCCTGCGAGCTTAAGTTCTCCTCCACCAACTGCTAACCTGTCCAAGAACAAGCAAGAGAAGACAACAGCTTTCCCCTCAGAACAGAACGTACCGTGCCCCGGCAGCCAGTCATCACCTCACCCTGGTATTCCAGGAGGGTCAATGTTCCCCTAGCGTAATCATTTAGCAGAAACCGTGCATTCTGGGCATTGCCCTTTTTCTGTGTTAGTTCATTGCTTTGAAGTACTTTGCAGTCCTGAAAAAAATGAAACAAGTGTGAGGGACAGAGAACGCTTGTAGGAAAAAGAGTCTTGTTTAACACATACCCACAGAAAAGACAAAGATCTTTTGGATCCTTCCTCAGTTTTGAAACAGGGTCCTCTGCTTGCGTTTTTGTGTGACAGACACCCACCTGCACAGGGAGGAACAGAAGCCGGAGGACTGCCCGCTGCCTTGACTTGTGCTTGGCGTGTGGCTAAGAGGCGACAGTCCTCCAAACAAGAGGAAGAAACGCTGTTCGCTCTCGTGTGCTTTCACACACACTCGGGGACCTCCAAACTGGATCCCTGGAGTTTAAAACAAACTGACAGGCATGTTTGAGAGGTGTACACAGGCCACGGCCTTGCCATCAGCAGTAGATTAGTTTGCTCCAAGGCCCCTTCACCACTCTCTGAAAGGGCAACACAGCGCCCGTTTCTTTCCCTGATCCTTGCCCATCTGAGGTTGGTCACACAAGCCCTGCAGACCTAGTGAAGAGCTGGGGGTCCAGCAAGAGGGCTAAACTGGGCTGCACAGCAGGCAGGTATGGAATCATCTGTGTACGAATCATCCATGTGTACATACATGAGAGCATACATGTGTGCCTTTGTGTGTGCATGCATGCATGTGTACTGTATGGAGAAGCACATTATGCTTTGGGGCATTCATGTGTGTGTGTGTTGTGTGTATGTGTGTATGTGCATACACGTGGGCATACATGTGAGCATACATGCATGTGCATTTATGTGTGCAGGCATGCCTGTGTACTGTTATGCACATGTGCGTTCATGCGTTGTGCATGTCTGTACGTGTGTGCTGCATGTATGTGCATACGTGTATGCTGTGTGTGCATGTCTGTACATGTGCTGCATGTATGAGCATACGTGTATGCATGTCTGTACATGTGTGCTGCATGTGTGTGCATACGTGTATGCTGTGTGTGCATGTCTGGGCATGTGTGCATTCCTGTGTGTGTGTTTGTGTGCATGCATGTGAGTGCATATGTGTGCATCTGTGTTGGAGGAAGCAGTTAATAGAATAGTTATGGAAACATAACCATAACTATCAATAGTTATGATTTCCTATGTCTGGGAAAGCCTTTATGAACTCATTACCTTCAACCCTTTGTTTTTAAGCAAGAAAGGTCTTCTGGGCCCTTCTCTAGCAGTGCTAAGCAACTGAGGCAGAGAAGATAAACAACCTGTTGGAAGATCAGATTCAATGTCATTGGATGTATTGGGCACCCGCATCCTGAGCCCACAAGTACTGTGTGAGGTCAGTCTTCTTAAAGAGTGTTTTAAAGCTCAGAGAGGTATCAAGGGTCTGGAGATTGCAGCCGGGACGTGGGTCAGAAATTCTAAATGCAGCCACCCTCAGCCCTGGCTTCTAGTCTGGAGCTTTGGCCCCATGGCTGATAGGGACCAGGTGCCCTGGACCAGCATTCTGTCTTGTCAGCTGGCATGCAACCCCTCCCATTCTTCCACTGTCACCAACACAGAGTCCAGTGCC
>NW_004444056.1:6843843-6845330 GCF_000243295.1 Trichechus manatus latirostris | reverse complement strand
AAAGCTGCCATCACCTGCCACTACACCCCAGTCCTTCCGGGAATAAGCCAACTGCCCGGTAAGCACTGAGCCCTGAGCCTGCTTGCTCTCAGGGGCGGTTTAGAGAAGGTCCAGGGACAGCATCACAATATGCCTGCCCTGCCCTTCCTCCTTCAACTTGACGCCATTGTTGCTTCCCCTTATTGTCAGATCCAGTCACTGGTGTTTACAGCAATGTCCTATAACTTTATTAACACTCTTCCACAAAGCAGTAGTTACGCCCCGCAAGATACACCCGTGAGTCTTTCTTGCTCAGGGACTGCTGGATTGACTTTTATCTCTAGAAAGCAGACAGGATTTCAAACCAGACACCCTGTCTGCCTGGTCCCTCCTGTTACTAGCTCTGTGACTCTGTCTTCCGCTGGGTTTCCTGGAAGCTGAGACCAGGACTCTTGATCCAGCGATCGACTGGAGATGCTCTCAGCAGAAGGGCCACGAGGAGAATAGGGCAGGAGGAGAGGCTAAGTCCGAAGGTGGCCTCAACTTGAGACCAGCCTCAGCCTGGTCCCACGGTGGGGTGGGGGCGCTCTGGCTTATGAACTATGGTTGACAAGTGGGGCCACGGGGCAACTCTCCAGAGAAGGGGTGGGGGTGATTGGTTAGCAGCTAATGGTTTCAGCAGCTGGGAGTCAGCAGAACCTGAGCAGGCTGCCAGCAGCATCCACTGCAGTGTCTGGTCAGCCGGGCCTCTTTGTGCGCCCAGATGCTGGCTCCTGCATGGGGCAGGGCCACCTGCCCTGTGTGGTTGACTTCAGCATAGTCATGCGCCTTGCTTGGCTGGTGACACGGGGCAGGAAGGGACAAGTAAGTGGGCCTGCCCTGCCTGCACTCAGCTCCTGTGGCTTGCATGCCAGCCAGGGCCCTGCAAGGGAGAGAAGCCCTTAGACAGTTCACATGAAGATGCGATGCTAATGAAGGGCCATTTTCAGAGATTTGAGCAGGTTACAGAACCACGAGGGGCATTGATACCCCTTCCAAAGACTATCAGTCGGGAAGCTGTTGTCAGCTTCTCCTCTGCTCCCCACTGGGCCTGAAGGGGGAGGAGAGCAGAGGGTCACTCACCCCAGAGCACAATGAGGAGGGGTCTCCTGGCAGACGGCGTGGCTGCAGAGGGGCGCAGTTGCTGCCAGAAACACAGCCCCAAAGCAGGAGGCAGAAGGAAGACATGCCCCAACCTCTCTCTCCCGCAGCCCTCCAGTCTCCCACCAGCACTTCTCATTGGCCGACCAGAAGCTAGAGGGCAGTGGAGCCTGGCAATGACTTTCCAGGGTTAGTGATCCTTCTGGGCACTGAGCAGGGCCAGACAGAGGACAGAACAGACCTGGGGAAGAAGCACATATTGGAAAATGACAAGCATAACTTGAACCTCAATACTAGAGTCTAGATTTTAAAACTCATTGTATTAGTTGATATTGTCATTGTTGTTATTGTTAGCTGCTGTCGAGTCA
>NW_004444056.1:6839375-6841385 GCF_000243295.1 Trichechus manatus latirostris | reverse complement strand
TAAGCCCAGAAGTCTGACCAACGGGGACCTCTAGAAGCCAGCCCTGTCCCCTCCACAAGCACCCCACATCTGACACTGACCTTTCTCCTCACTCTGCAGTTCCTGAGGCCCCATCCTATCTCCACTTATGACCCTTCTGGCTTTCAGCTTCTGACAGAGAAGACTTGAGACTCTCATACTGCATTCAGTCTTCCAAGTCCTCTTCCACTACCTGTTCCCTCCCTCTTCCACCTTTTTTAATCTTCTTGAAGTCAGTCTTCTTCTCACTCTGTTTTTCTTCCTTTTGATGGTTTTTCAGAAAACACTGATGTTGCTTTTCACAGAATACAAGACCTTCAGATTGTCCAACATCTATATTCCATTTGCAGATGGACTGTCAGCAAATGTGTTTGATGATGATATTGATGATAATGACAATGATGATGACAAAAGAGCAAATCCTCCCAACTCTTACAACAGATATCAAAACAATTTCTCTGTTTAAATGGTTATGTTTCTAACTCTTTTGTTAAGCACTCAAAATGTAGTCATTATAGATTATATGGCAGAAAGTAATGAGACTGTAAGCATAATGGGCATATATGCTCAAAGAACACTGACATTCTTCTGTTCAGTCAACCTGTAGAGTAAGCCTGTTCCAGGCACTGTATTAGATTCAATATGTTTCACATTAAACTCTGTCCATCTTTATGAGGAACTCTCAGACTTATAAACAGATTTTTATAGTGTATAATAAGAGCCTTGAGGGAGAAGAGGAACCCTGGACGGAAGTGGGAGGGAGCCACGCCAGATGCTAGGAGCATGGGCCTGTGTGAAGCCACAGGGATCGCTATTAGTCTGAGTTGTCTGCAGGTAAAGAGGAGCGGGGCAGGGGGCGGTAAACAGGTGAGTAACCTGATGATACTGATATTTTAGGGAGGTAACTCTGGCAGTGTTGTGAAAGATGGAATACCAAACCAAACCAAACCCATTGCTGTCAAGTTGATTCTGACTCATAAAGATGGAATTGCAGGGAGAAAAGGTAAGCCCCCAGACCATAGCAGAGGGAGCTGGAAGAGCCTTGAGGGCCAGGACTAAAGCTGCGGAGGGCATGGAGGAGAGAGACAAGCTCTTAGGGACATTCTGAAGCAGGAAGAATAGGACCAGGTGTCCAATTGTAGGGGATAAGGAAAAGGGAAATTTGACGTTGACTCAGGAACTTACTAGTTTTATGAACCCACTCACTCACTGTCAATTCAGACATAGAAGAAATAAAACCTTGAGTCCCACTTACTGTGAAGGATTTGTGAGTGTAGGGCCTTGAGCTGAGAAAAGCAATGTCAGTGCAATAGAGCTTCCCATATGTTCCCCACACTTTGGCTCCCTGCAGAACCACCCTCAGGAAAAGAATGAAAAGGTGCTTAAGAGCAAAGTTAGAGGATGTCCCCATGGCAGTGTTCATTCTCAGCTCTGTGCTGCGAGATCCACCTCCCTTAGTTCTACACCACTTTTAATGCTCCAGCCCTGCCCTGTCACTGCCATCTGCCCCGTCCCCCGGGGACACTCAGGCTACTAAACACAGCCTCTTCCAGCAGGCATCCAACAGCTATCTTTTGAGCTTGCAGTGCCCCACCAGTGTTCAGGGACCACTGACATATGAGGACAGTCATGTGAAGAATGAGACTATGGGCAAGCCCTTGCTGACTCCTAGTTTAGCTACTCATATCCCCCACTTCGTTTCATTTGGACTGCATACCACCACTCACCATATATGGGTCACAGCTGGTGATGGTGACTCACAGGAACCACCAGGGTCTGTTCCACATTTAAACCCCAGAATCCAGGAACTCTGATGGCATGATGGCCCATTCTACCTTGGGATGGACACCTATGATAGATACCAGTTCCAGTTGCTGTCGAGTCAACTCAGACTCATGGCAACCCCATATGTTCTGTAAAATGGTGGTAGTAGTAGCATCAAAGCCTGCCTAACTTCACAGGGGATAATGAGTATCACCACCAGCCCAAAGC
>NW_004444056.1:6834038-6838534 GCF_000243295.1 Trichechus manatus latirostris | reverse complement strand
TTTTGTGGGAGTTACAAGATCATGGCTAGAACAGCCATATAATAGTAATTCACTGCACCACAGTGTCAGAGTAGAATTGTGCTCCATAGGGTTTTCAATGGCTGGCTGTTTGGAAGCAGATTGCCAGACAATTCTCCTAGATGCCTCTGGGTGGACTTGAACCTCCAACCTTTCAGGGAGCAGTTGAGCACTTCAACCATTTGCACCACCCAGGGTCTCCCCTATGGTGGGTGGGGGCTGTATAATGATGCATTCAGGGAGGGAGGAGCTGAGCATGGGCAGAATGAGAGTCCAACTCCAGGAGGCTGAGGCTCCAGGTTGTGGCACAGGCATGCTTGCTTGCCTGCCCCGCCCCCACCTCTCTCCAGCTTCCCTGGCTCTCCCTGGGTGCGGTAGCTGTTCTTCCACCTGTTTTCGCCAGCCCTCTGAGAGGCTGTGAGTGCCCTGAAGGGCCTGCAGGCCACGCGAAAGGACAAGAGCTGCTGGTGTTCGTTCTCTACTTTTCAAGCAAAATTGCTCTCAGCCTCCCTGGCATGGGTACTTGAGCCTTGACATCCGGGAAGGGCTCGAAGGCTGCCTGGCAGAACCCTCAAACCAGGGATTCGCCGCCGCACTTGGCTGTTTGAAGTCATGTGGAGCAGCCGAAACACTGCCGGGACTGTACCTTGGTCATTGTTTCGCCCCACAGCGCTAACGCTTGAGTGGTTTGTGAAATCAGAGGGCAGAAAATTACTCCATGACAGTTTTAAATGAGTTTTATGACAGCTGTGCCTACCCCACAGCCTGCTTCCTCCTTCCGGGAATTTTAGCGTCAAATTCCTGCTCAGAGAAGAATTCCATGAATTGCAGTGCTGCTGTGAATCGCTTGAAGGAACTTTGTTTGATCTTGCTGCAAAAGTAGATACTTTTTTCAGAGTGTCTCTGTTTCTCTTCTTTGCATTTTGCCTTTTGCTATTGAACTGGTGTTGCCACTTAGGATCCTGTTTACAAGTATTTTATCATAATAAACATCTGAGAAATTTTAAATTATCATCCTGAATTATTTCTATTCAGGAAAGATAAGATGTAAATTAATGTTCACTCGAGCTGCTACTGCAAAGCTGAGGGATAGCTGAAGAGACAGTGTCAAAAAGCTGAATTAACTCATGTTACATCACTTAAAGGGCTTAGAAACTTTCAACCAAAGCAAACAGTCAATGATGGGAAAATGAATCGTAAAAACCTCAGCAAACCCCGCCTCCCCTCAAGGTGATGAGGTAAAACCACATGAATCACTTCGTGTGAGATAAAGAAATACCAGTGGCTGTAGGATCAGAGAGTCACTTTGAGAAAGAAAAAAAATAGCTTCGCTATCCTTGTAACAAGTGTTCCCATAACTGCCTTTGTTCTGTCGGCCTCGGTCCCCTGACGGCTGCAGACGTGTTCTTTCTGTGCTTCATGGAGCTGCTTTCCCCACAACCCGAGGCTAGCGAGAGACGAATGGGTCTGTTCCTCATAACAGGAAGCCATGAGCAACAAAGAGAAAAGGAGCTTTGCTAGGACCAGATTAGATTACAGGAAAATGAGGCCAAGTTCCAATGTTTCTGATCTGCTTTCTGGTGCACACTCTCCCGTTGCTCCCTCCCCTCCAGAGAATTCCATGCTCCAGGCAGCCCTGCCTGCCTTCAGCGCTTCAGCTGGTCAGGATGGAGCCGTGGCACTGTGGCATCCTCGGCTTCCTGGCAGGGCGGCTCCTGCTCCTTTCATCTGCCAGCTGCTTCCCAGGGCTCCTGATGGCACTGCACCGCTCCCTGCCAGTCACCGCCACCTGCCCCAACATCCACTGCACAGTCCGCGCTATCCGGATGACTTTGGCCTACTTCTAGCACCCACCTCTCAGGGCAGCACTGGGTGGCGTCAGGCCCTGGCAGGAGGAGCTGGGGCGTAAATGGATCCGGGTTCTGCAAACTGCACAGTGGGGTGGAGAGCTGTAGGGCAGCCCCCACGTGCTCACTTTCAGACCCTCCTTAGAGACCCTGAATGACGATGTGCGGACCTGGGCAGGGAAATGTGGACAAGATGACCACTGGTCTTCACACCTCCGTGGGGGCTCAGAGGGCAGTGCAGGCCGGCAGCCCAGCCCCAGGCCCTGAGGCTGGCTCTGGGACCTGATGGCCTGTCAGATCAGGCTGCCCATCACCAAGTGCTGCTCACCTGGTCCACAGTATTGCTTGCAGAAAATCTAAGAATCTTGTTGCCCTGGGAACGGTTTTGGAGGGCACCCCACTCCAGCCCTCAGCTCCTTCCCCCGTGGGACTTCATTTTCATGGATCAGGATGACTGACAAGGCTGAGCACAATGTCCCCATGGCTGGCTGACCCCAGGAAGTGGGGAGAGGATGAGAAACACTCCAGCCGACTTGCTGGAGCTGGGTGCGTCCTAGGCCTATAAACGGGGAGCCCCCCTAAGGCAGGTCCAGGTGGGATGAGATCCCCTCCACTCCGGACTCCCTCCCTTCCAGGAGCCACTCCAGACAGTCCCTGGTCAGTTCTGGAATGACAGTCCAATGAGTGTCAAAAACAGCTTTAGACTTGGTCAGGAGACCTGGCCTCACCCAAAGCCTTCTCTGTCACAAGCAACTTCCCTCTCTGAGCCCACAGTGTCATCTGTAAAATGAAGAATAAATAACCACTACGCTCCCTCCCCAATTTAAAAATGTGTGATTTCATGGCCCTTGAGATATTTCAGATATAGGGAGGAGCTTGAGGGTGAAGAAGGCAGTAACATCTACATGTCGCTCCCTGAATGGAGTGACGTGTAAGAGACAGCCAGCGTTCCGTGGTGACAATAACGGGCTTGGGGTCAAGGGCAGCTTTGTGTACCTGGAAGAGGAGTGAGCCGGTCCTGATGAGAACCTGGGGCTTGGACAGAGAGTGACATGGTGACAGGGCAGCTGTGTGGGAGCTGACTTTTGAGTACCTCCTCCCTGTACGTGGTCATCTCTGTTTTGCAGGGCCACCCTCTTGAGTGCTATGATGAGGTTCCGCCCTGACGTTGGCCCAGGACCCACAGGCTGAGCCCTCTGTCACCTCCATGCATGCACAGCCCCTCACTTCCCCTTCCCCAGGCAGGACACCCTTGTAGTCCGCCAAGGCCAAATGCAACATGGGCCTTCAGTTCTCTAACAGATGTGAATGAGCTCAGATTTGCACATGCTCATTGACATGAGGAAGATTTAACCAGCAATCTGAGAAAACAGGCATTTCCCTCAGGGGGACTGGCAGGACAGAGACCCCAGGGTATAAAAGAGGAGGATACCTTGGGAGAGAGGGACAGGAGGGGAAGCCAGTGCTGGGAGAGGGGCAAAGATGTGCTCTGGAGCCGTCAAGGAAAGGCCTGGTATTCCACCGCAAGACACCTCCCTGTTCTGTAGGCTGTGCTGAGCAGGGACTGAGAGAACCAGACTTGCATTTACAGAGACAATGTTTGCCATAGCATAGAAGATGGAATGGGAAGAGAGTGGACAGGAGGCTGGGGGTCCATTAGAGACCACCGTGATAGTCTTGAGGTGGGGAGGAGAGGATGTGGCATTGGCAGGGAAGGCAGAAATGAGAGGACAAATTAAAAAGGTAAAAGACACCGTGGGGTAGACTTAATAGGGGTTAGATCCCCGTGAATGTGAGAGATGGGAAGGAGAGGAGGGAGAGGGTAGAGTTCAGGACCCTGATGTTTCTGGCTGTGGGTGTGTTATGTTCTTATTGCCGCATGACACGTCACCACATACTTAGCAGTTTAAAACAATTCCTATTAGTTAGCTCACAGTTCTGTAGGTCAGAAGTCTGAGCAGGCTCAGCTGGGGTCTCTTGGAGTCTTAGGAGGCTGAAATCACGATGTCAACTGGGCTAGGGCTTATCTGGAGGCTCTGAGAAGAATCTGCTTCTAAGCTTATACAGGCTGTTGGCAGTATTGAGTCTATAAGACTGAGGTCCCTGTTTCCTTGCTGGATGTCAATCAGAGGCCACTCTCAGCTTCTAGAGGCTGCCCACATTCCTTGCTACATGGCCCCCTCCATCTTCAAAGCTAGCAATGACATGTGGAATCCTTCTCACATTTGAGATCTCTCTGACTTCCTCCTCTGTGATCAGACAAAGAGAAAAACTTTCTGCTTTTAAAGGGCTCTCTTTGTGATTAAGTTCTGCCATGCAGCTAACCTCCCTATTTTAAGATCAACTGATTAGTAACCTTAATCATATCCACAAAAATCCCCTAATCCCATAATCACAGGAGTCCCGTCAGGGGTGGAGACCATGTGGCTGTCTAAAAATTCTGCATATCACAGGGGAATGGCATCGACTAGGACAGAACACCCTAGAGCAGACATCCATTCCTGGGAATCTGGGAAGCTGATGAGGACAAGATATGCCTGCTTCTGCTGGAAGGGAGAAGCAGACTCAGGGACTTCATATTAACATAAAACTCACCTGTTCATCTCTGGAGGTGACTTTGAGCCCTAAGTG
>NW_004444056.1:6823014-6832833 GCF_000243295.1 Trichechus manatus latirostris | reverse complement strand
CTTCTTGTTATCTGGCATCCCAAAACAGACATCGCTACAACTGTTGGGGGGACACCAGGCACGCTTATTCATGAGCAGTGGTATGGCAGGGGACTGGACACAAGGAATGGGATGTAAAGGCCAATGAATGAGTGATGGGGAGGCCAGACAGAGTCTGGACAGTTCTCATCCAGAGGGAGAATTCAAAGAGTCACAGCGACACTCAGGTGCACCACACCACACCTGTCGAGGGCCTGCAATGCAGTATCACCATGTCCCACAGACCTCCGTGGGATAAGCCCACATCGGAGGTGGGGACACTGAATCCCCAGAGGAGGGACACAGAGTGAGGACGCAGCATCAGTCTTTCCACTGGCCATGACCAGGCCACCAGGCAGAGATGGGTCTCAGCACCCCATCAGGAGGAGGGAGTACAGGGTAAGTTAGAGAGGATGCTGAGTGAGAACCAGGCCTGCAAGGGGAGCACTGGGAAGTGAGCTTGGACGGGAGTGAGCTGAGACTAATTCATGGAGGGAGAGCCCTGAGCGCCAGGCTGGAGACTGTGACTCAGCTGCTGGGGAGTGGACACTGCTGGCTGTCCACAAGGGCTCTGCAGTGCCTGGTGCAGAGCGGGGCTCTGGGTGTGTGGTAGGAGGGAGGGGGCAGGAAGGGAGGTACGGGGTGGGGGGAGGGAGGGAGTGGGGGATAGAAGGAAAGAGAGAGGGAAGGGGAAGGAAGAGAAGGATGAAAAGGGATAAAGTATCATGTGGCAGGCATGGGAAGCCACTCCGAGGTTTTCCGGAGGGTAACACACAGCCTGAACCTAGGAAGGGTTGGAGGGCAGAGAATGCAAAAGAAAGGAGGTCAAAGGAAGAGAGGCAGAAGGTGTTTGTGTGGCCAAAAGGCAGTGGTGTGCTCACTGCACGTGTTTTTAGGTGGCCCGAGAGGGATTTCATAAAGTTATCGATTGACATGAGGAGGGGGTGTCTGTTGCGCTCACATCTCTCTGCTCCTTCCTTATCATACCCTCTAGGTTATACACTCCCAGTAGGTGAGTGGGCTGAAGAACGGGCCTGAGGATGCAAGAGCCCCGGGTCCTCATCACAGCAGTACTTTCTGCTCGGGGTCTCCTTCCTCTGCTGGGGTAGAGAATCCAGATGAGCAGAAACTGGACAGGGGTCTTTTGTGAACTGGCACAGGAAAGGCATTCAGTAAGTGCCGTTTGAATGAATGAATGAGTGAGTTGAGTATGTGAATGAGTGAATGAATGCATGCGTGCATGAACCACCCCGGGGGACAGCCCATTTACTAGACCCCAAAACCCAGCATCCAAAGGCAGTGCCTTCCTCACCCATGTTAGGTGAGAACTTCAGCCATCCCGAGCGGGCAGAGCTCTCAAGGTCTTCGCATGCTCTGTTCTGTGGGCTGAAGGAAACACAGCCCCACTGACTCCCAAAATTCACTCTTGGAAGGGGCAGCTGCCCTTCACAGACAGCAGAGGCTGCTGCTGGCCACACCCACCAGGTCCCAGGATATCTGTATATGCACATCCTTATTTGCCAAGAGTAATGAAATTATTTGGCAGTCGGGCTAGATTTGAACACAAAGCTACTTACAAAGACTGAGGGTGACTTTTCCCCAGAACAGAAATCAAAGTCATTTCCTAGTTCTGGGCATTCCGGGATCCCCCTACCCCTGGCCTGACTCAGGGTCCTGTAGGATCATGCTACCTGTTTCCCAGTCAAGTCCTGGTGTCACCATGGTGTCTGTGGAGGGCAATTCCCTTTTGATCTTTTGGGACATACACGACAACAAGGAATGAGGAGTCCAGGGGCTATCTTGGAAAACTAGCAGAAAGGTGCAAGAATCTTGAAAAAGGCAAAAATGCACACATACTGACCGGACTGAACTCACAAGCCTGTCTTTGTTTGCCAACATCCTTGCTCTTCTTCTGAAAATTTCTCTTCTTACTTTCTCTCAAGCGGTTCTTTGTAAGTCTCAAGAGCAAGACAAATTGCACTACTGAGACTAATGGTTTACTAAAATTTATAACATAGAGAATTGCAGCCTTTAAAAAATAAAATACATCTTCAAGATCATTCCATCCAGTCATCTTAGCAAGGAAGGAATGGAGGCCCCAGCTCCTCAGGGTGACCACGGTCAGGTGGAGACAAGGGTCACAGGGCCCCCATTGCCACTCTCCTCATCATTTCTGTATTAATTTCATCTTTACAACAGGAGCTTTGCCAGTGCAATTCTTCACAGCAACGTTCAGATGCAAGAAATGTTTTGAATAAAAGACAAGTATGTATGAGTTTCTTGTGCTCCAGGGCAGGCAAAGGTTTGCTTCAGACATGTGACACTTAAAATCCTACACCAAGCAGACATCAGTCCTGCTTTGCAATGACTGCAAACTAAAAGAGATTCCCTCACTGGATCACATGCTTGGATGTGCATTTTCACCACTGTGCTGTTGCCCCCACCCCGGCAGCAGTAAACAATCCTGTCCTCTAGAGTCATTTCAGAGCCCTGATGGCATGGTGGTTAAGAGCTATGGTGAGCTACAGCTGCTAATTGGCAGGTCAGCAGTTCAAATCTACCAGCTGCTCCTTGGATGCCCTATGGGGGCAGTTCTACTCTATCTGACAGGGTCGCTATGAGTTGCAATCAGCTTGATGGCAATGGGTTTGGTTCTGGTTTTTTTTGTTTTTTTTTTAAGAGTCATTTCGTTACTTGGCGGAATGCAACAGAATGTTAAGGGAAAGAAAAAGAAGCAGGAAATAGAGGATGATAGCAGCTTTTTTAAAAAAACGCATGTATCGATGTATATCACAAGCTATCCACAACGCAGAGAGAAAAGAAAAGGCAAGAAGAAACTACAATGAAATGTGGGGATGGTGGAACTGGTGCTTTTACTTTTTTCTTTAATTTTTTTGCGGTTTACAATTTTTGTACAGTGAATATCTATAACTTTTATAAACTTAAAAATGTATCTTTTGAAAATAAGTTTTCTTCCAAAATCAGCATGTGCAATACTGATAAACCTCCAACACCTGGAGGTAGACTGTAGCAGGTAAGGGTGTGGACTCTGGTACCAGCCTGCCTGGTTCAGAATCCACTAGTCCACTACTCACTCTGTGATCCTGAGCGAGACCCTTCATTTGCTTGTAATTATTATATCTTTATTATTATTGTGGTAAATATATATGTAACAAAACAATTACTATTTCAATATTCTTTGCATGTACAATTCAGTGACATTAATTACGTTAATCATGTTGTTCATCCATCACCATTATCCATGTCCAAATTTTCCCATCACCTTTAACAGAAGCTCACTATCCCCTAAGCAATGAGTTCTCCTTCCCTCCTCCCCTGCAACCCCTGTGTTTTCGTTAGGTGCCATCAAGTCGGTTTCCGACTCATAGACACCCCATGTGACAGAGTAAAACTGTCCCCATAGGGTTTTTCTTAGCTGTGATCTTGAAGGCAGCAGGTCGCTGGGACTTTCTCCCACGAAGCTGCTGCTGCGTGGATTCAAACCACCAATCTTTTCAGTTAGCACCTGACTGCTTAACTGTTGCACCACCAAGGCTCCTTCCCCAGCCCCTAGTACTACTAATAAAATTTGATCTCCATACATTTGCTTACTCTAAATATTTCATATAAGTGGGATCACCTAATATTTGTCCCTTTATAACTGACTTGTTTCACTTAGCATGTTTTCAAGGTTCATCCATGTAGTAGCATGTATCAGAACGTCATTTCTCTTTATGGCTGAGTAATATTTAAATACGTATATACACATATATGAATATATATACATATATAAACAAAATTATATATGTATAAGCGCACATACATATATATAGAGATAAATGGATAAACAAAATTATATATTCATGTATATCGATGGACATTTAGATTGTTTCCACCTTTTGACTATTGTGAATACAGCTGCAATAAACATTGGTATACAAGTATCTGTTTGAGTCCCTGCTTTCAAGTCTTCTGAGTATACAACTAGGATTGGGATCGTTGGGTCATATGGTAGTTCTATGTTTAACTTTTTGAGGAACCGCCAAACTTTTCCATAGCAGCTGTACCATTTTACAATCCCACCAGCAATGGATGACGATTAGCTTTTAAGTATTATCACTAACATTCATTCAGAGCCTTCTAAGTGCAGGACCTTGTGTGAAACTGTCTGCTCGAATTAGCTCAACATGACTTTATAATTAGCATGCATTATCGCATAGGGTTGCTATGAGTCTGAATCAACTGGATGGCATACTACATCACATAGGATAGTTGAAATATCAGATGCAACAATGTGTTTATAAACAATGCATGTTCATTTTATTGTCTGCCCTCTGGGGCATTTCATTTTAATAGCGTTGAAGAATTTCTATTAAAATATTCCTACATCCAAAAAAGTTAAGCACAGACTTTTGGACCTGGTCTTGTGTCCAAGATGCATTTTTTCTTGCAAATTCTGCTAACCCCCGAGGCTCAGACAGGGGTCTTTGCAGCAAATTCTGATCAGACAGTCAAGTTTCTTCAAGGCTGCAGACTTTTCATGTTCTACAAGGGCCACTCGGCCAGCAGGAGGGTCTGTGTTTTGCTGAATTTACTCACTTGGAGGTACATTTTAGTGTAATTATGCTCATTTATGTTCATTATGGTGTGTTGTGACATCATGGTCGTTACGCATACACCTACCCATACTAAATGTGCCCTCTGTGAGGAAAACCTCAAGATTTTTAGTAGGAAATAGGTAAAACATATATGAAACTTGGGCACACCAACAGCTGAGTTACTTCATTGGTCCTTTAATCAAGAGGAAGTATTTTCAAGAACTAATAAATGTGGAACAAGATGCCTTCATTATGGGCAGAGAGTAATCCAGCCTGTCTGGTCCCCTTTTCATGCTACTGCTTTCACAATCTGGAGAGAACTTAAAAAGCAGCACCCAGCAAAGCCCATCTGTCACCTCAGGACTGCTGATAAGTCAGCAGAATTTACTTCCTGGGAAAACAGCCCAACACCACTCCTTTCTCCAGAAGGCTAGGCGGACGGCATGGCAGGGTGCGAGCCTAGCGAACAGCAGGCATATCCAACGCGTATTTATTCCCTCTGGTGAAAGTGACTGCGGAGCTGGGCGAAGGGAATGAAATCAAGACAAGATTGATCTAATTAAAAAAAAGATTTTGATAACAGCTCAGTCGTTTTTTCCCCTAGATTTTTCTTAAAGACAGCCGTTGCTTGGAAAGTTTTTGAAAACATGTTTCTTCGCTATGTCTTTAAATGGGATTGTGAATAGCAGCAGTTGGCATAGTCTGACGTGGGAAGAGAAAACCCAAAATAGGTAACAGATGCTAGGCCCCTGTGGGAATTGCTCACATCTATTTATGTCGGTGCTGCCTTCCAATTTTCACTCAGATCTTTTAAGTTCTATCACAATCATGACACAAGAATGACTCATGCTTAAATATAGTCATCAAGTGTCACACTTGATATTAATACCTTTGTAATATTACTGTAAACCCAATTCCCTGTATCAGGGTTTTTAAGAGGAAGAACTTCCCATCAGCAGTCTGCCACCGTCCTCTGGGGACCACAAAGGGCAGCGCCTGCAGAAGCCAGGTTCACCGTGCCGGGAGAGGCTAGCTGATCCTGCAAGCTGTTCAGATAAGCAGCTGTCAGGAAGGAGAGGGCCGTGGGGGAGGGGAAGAGACCGGGAGGGGCAAGCCTTCAGCTACTGTCCTAATGGCTTATCTCAAGCGTGCCTGTCTTGCAAGTTTTTAAATCTTCCTAAAAGGAGAGAAAAGCCATCAGGGGCTTCCAGCTCAACCCTAACTCTTCACCAGCGTCCCCTGCCCCATATCCAGCGCCCCAGAGCCTATAACGTGCCCAACAGGAAAACAGAAACAGGTGCCCTCGGTTCCAAGTTTTCAGTGATCATCTGAAACCCGTGACCACCCTCCCCAGCAGCAAAGACTCCCTTGCCCTCAATAAAGAGAATAAATGTGTTTCAGTAAGTTTATTGTAAATTCAAAGCTTCCACAGCTGCATCCTTTAAAACACGAATCATCGCCCAGATCCGTTTTGAAAAGGCAGCGCAAGTCTGCTGAGTTCGTCACAAATCCTGTAACTGTATTGAGTTCACAGTCGCCTCGCCTTTCCCCTAGTTCCTGCAGGCGCGGGCTGCTGAGTCACGCCTGCTCAGCCAGTCCTCCTTCCCAGCCGCCTGCCGCCGACGTCCCAGCCTCGGCCTTCGGGGAGCAGCAGCTCCTGACACTTGCAAAGTTCCTCAGCTCCAGGCGAGCCTGCCTCTCGCCGCCGCCGCCGCGGCCCACTCCTGCTCACCCTTCTCCAAGCGCCACCGCCTGCCAGTCCAACGACTCATTCCGGCTCCCTCCTAGGGCTGAATCGCCAGACTCAGCCACGCGTTAGGCGCCCGGTGCATCACGCCACGTTGATCAGACAAAGGTCTCCGCGACAGGACCGTCACTCGGGGAGGGGGATACTGGGCACCCAGTCGTTGACGCTGCGGCTCTCCTCGCAGAACAGACTGAGCTTCTCTAAGGCGGGGTCTTTCCACGCATCCTCATTGGGGTTCTGCACAGAAAGGGCACGGGCAAAGTTAGCCTGGCTGCAGCTGGCGGGCTGGGGCCGGGGCAGCGGCCGGGGAAGGGCACTCACCGAGATGAGGATGCAGTGCAGGTCGCCTGGCGCGCCCGCCTCGTCGCCCGCGCCCACGATGGCCGCCAGCCGCTGCACGTCGCCAACCCGCACGATGTCAATATCGTTCTCGCAGCAGAAAGCCTGGATGAGCGTGAAGTGGATCTGCAGCGCGATGTCGCCCTCGTCCTCCTCGTCGGCGGCCAGCACACAGAAAGTTACGTTGTCGGGGTCCCTGCGCGGGCGGAGGAGGCGAGGTCAGGACCCGCACGGGCAGGATCTCCCCGGCGCCCCCGCCCGTCAGGCAGCGTCTATACTCACACGTTCAGGACCTTGGCGGACTCGTACACGCCGGCGGTGAGGCAGCCCTGGCGCTGTGCGGACAGCAAAAGGTCGTGCAGCGCTTTCCCAGCGCTCTGCATCCTGCGGGCGAGGCGGCATGGTGAGCGGAACGCAGGGATCCGGCGACAGGCGCCCCATCCCCCGACCAGGTGCCCGCACTCCCGGCTCGCCTGCAGCCGCCTGGCAGACCCGCCCCCGGTGCAAGAGGCTCTCAGCTCCCTCGGGCCCCACAGGCTGAAGCCGGCAAGCCGGGGCCATGCCAGGCTCTCATTTCCCCAAAACGCCCGGCCCCCAGCGCGGACTCACCTGGCCGTGCTTTCTGGGACTGTCTCCTGGCCGCGGACTTCCTCCAGAGTCATGATTCTGTCGGACAGCAGCAAGTTATCCACCAAAGAAAAAAGACGAGACAGTAGGGGAACTGCGGAGCTGTAAGCCACCAACCCCGGCGCGCACACTACCAGTAACTGCAGCGTTGGTGCCGCTGCACGCTCTTATATAGGCCCGGGGGCTCGCGGCACCGCCAGCTTGCGCGAGGCTACGCGCCGATTGGCCGCTGCAGGCTTTCTGATGCAAATGAGGCGGCGGGCTGACAAGGCTCGTGCCAGAAGGCCACGTGGGGAGGGGTGTGGGGGATTACAATGCCTCAAATCTGCCGCTTTTGTCAGGGTGTTACCAGGCAGACTGCAGCCTGCAGATTTCATCTCGCCTTTTTTTTTTTTTAAGTCCTTAAAAGGAAATAGAAGGTTTAAAAAGAAAAAAAAAACCCGTTTACTAATATGATTCTGCAATTTGTGAAATGCACCTGTGGATAATTAAAAATAGTTTTTGCATTTGTTTTTATATTGCTACCTTCTTAATTTTTCTTTCCTTTTAATTTGAAGTTTATGAGACCGTTGCCTTTAAACTGGAAATTAAAGTAAAAGCATGCAGCACTGCTTTTTAGCTTGCAGAAGGCGGTGAGCAAAGCCCTTTCCAGCTCACTCCGGCTGCTCCCGGAGTTAGAAGTCGATCCCTGCAATGCATATTTAATCCCCGACGGGGACTGCGGCTGGAAGGTCTGTGCAGACTTCCGCTCGGGTGGCCTGGCCCCGCGGGGCGCCTAGGCGAGCGAGCAGATTGCCGGCGGCACACGCGGCTCGTTTGCATTTCTATGGGGGGCGCACAATAGCGGAGGTCTGGCGTGTGGCGGCTTGGAGGTGGGACAATCGATGCTTTCTCTTCATAGCAACACTGTCCACCTGCTGCCGGGTAGGGCTGGGCAGGGCCCCGCCGGCTCGTGGGGGTCGCCGGGCTGCTCCCGGGCCGGGGCCGGGGTCTGCTCCTCCTTCACCTTGGTGCGGGACTTCCCAGCGTTCACGCCGGCGCTGCCGCCAGCCCACTCACCCGCTCTCCTCCCCCCTCCCCGCTCCAGGGGTCTGACTAAGCCTGCCGCACTTGGCCCGGGCGTTTGCAATGATAATTGAGCTCGGTCAGTTCAAGGCACACGTGCAGGGCAGCCGCGCGAGTTGAAAGGAACCTGTTAGCATAGAAGGTTGGCCCGGGTCTGCTGCGCCGTCTATGTGGCCCAGGTTCCCCGCTGGCCCCGACCCTGCGGCCCTGGAGGGCAGCAGACCCTAAGCCCAGGGCTGCACTACACGCTAGCGTGCAGGCCTGGGAGGAGTTTCGGGCATGCAACTCTGCAATCCCTTCTCCCGGGGCGCCATCTAGAGGTCGGCCAGAAAGATCCTGCGCCCCCCCGACCGACCTTCCATTGCCCTTCTGAGGCATGGACATTCTTTCCCTTTCCTCCGTTTCTGGTCCCTGCTCACCGGACAGCGCCGGCAGGACCTGGCTCAGCCCCGAGGAAGCTGCGCATAATGGAAAGCAGAGTGAGGGCTGTGAAGCCCACCCAGGTCTGGCCGGGTTGAGGGAGGGGGAGGCGATGGAAAAGGAGGCTGCCATTCGTGCACTGATCGAATAAAAACCCCCTTGCCGTCCAGTCAGTGCAGACTCGTAGCGACCCTAGAGGACAGATTAGAACTGCCTCATAGGGTTTCCAAGGAGCGGCAGGTGGATTCGAACGGCCGACGTTTGGGTTAGCCGCCGAGCTCTTCACCAGTGCACCACCGAGGCTCCACTGATGGAATAAGAAACCTTCTTATATTATTTTGAAAATTTTCAATTGTTTAATTATACACACATAAACGCCAGTACCGTTGAATCCACTCGGTTTGCACCACTTAAGGAAAAAAAAAAAAAACAACCTGTTGCCGAAGAGTCGATTCGTACTCATACAGGAAAGAGTAGAACTGCCCCATAGAGTTTCCAAGGAGGCGCTGGTGGATTCACTGCTGACCTTCTGTTTAGCAGCCTGAGCTCATAACCACTGCGCCACCAGGGCTCCACCACCCAGGGACGCATTTAAATATACATATATAAAAAGCTTGTTTTCAGGACTAGAATAACGAAACAAAGCGATCTTGAGAGAGTTTAACAGAAATTGCTGGTATTTGGCCTCTTTTGACATACAAACCCGCACTTCATAGAGTCCAGTCACTAAGGTCATTGTTTTTGGTATCAACATCTTTCTGTACTGTGTTGACACGTGCGCGGGGGGGGGAGGGGGTTCTCTTTTTTTTCTGGGGGAGGCCTGAAAGACTTGGGGCTAGGGCAGTGAGCAGGCCATTGGGTTCTCTGGACCTAGGGGAAGACAATGGATAACAAAAACAGTCTAGTGTTCTTTGTTTTCTTTGCTGACTTGTAAAATTCAGACTTTCTCCAGGTGGGTGGTGGATATGCAATGTATTTCTGAACTTCGTAAAACCCATTGCCTTC
>NW_004444056.1:6820857-6822238 GCF_000243295.1 Trichechus manatus latirostris | reverse complement strand
TGACGCTCCCCTGGGGCCAGTCTACTTTGCTCCCAGTTTTCAGATATTCAATTTCAGGAAAGCTGCCTTTCTGTCCTGTGGGTTTTCAGGTCGGTCTGGATGACCCCAGAACCCCCATCTCAGTTAGGAAAGAAACATGTTATCTGGAAGCACATTTTGCCCTCTGCCAGACTTGTTACCACCCACAGTCCAGACAAATTCAGAAACGGCCGGGGCAAAGAGTGGAAAAGATTGCACACACCATCTGGAGTATGGTGGTGAGTGTCTTCTTCAGATGCTTCCGAGGATAACCAATGCCCCACCCACCCCAATATGTCGCTGCGGTTCTCCAGACTCATTCAGGATGCTCAGCCTGTCACAGGATATCCCCCTCAATGACTGTGCCCTTAAGTCTTCACTGAGCCTAAGTAACAAAAGTGACAGTGACTTTACTAATGGGACATTCCAAAAGATGCTTTATTTTAAAACACCCTTGGAAATGTTTATGAAGTCCTGGTGGCGCAGTGGTTAAGAGCTCAGGTTGCTAACCCAAAGGTTGGCAGTTTGAATCTATCAGCCGCTCCTTGGAAACCCTATAGGGCAGTTCTACTCTGTCCTATAGACTCACTGTGAGTTGGAATTGACCCGATGGCAACAGGTTTGGTTTTGGGTTTGGGAAATGTTTAGAGTTTCTTTTTATTAACAAATTATCTGAAATGCACTTCTCAGTCACTTTCCTGGCCTAATTAAAACGTCCATGGAGAGACAGTTCATTGGATATGGGAGTAAGTGGGCTTTAAGTAAGCAATGGAGTCCCTGGGTGGTGCAAATGGTTAAAGCTCTCGGCTGCTTACCAAAAGTTTAGAGGTTCAAATCCACCCAGAGGTGCCTCAGAAGAAAGGCCTGGCAAACTACTTCCGAAAACTCAGCCTTTGAAAACCCTATGGAGCACAGATCTACTCTGACACACATGGAGTTAAGTAAGAAGTAAGTTTTATGAGTCATTTCCTGTTACATTGTCTCCAACAGTTGGCTTGTGTTGGTTTGCACAAACATTGTCATTAAAGACAAGGTTCACTCCCCTTATGTCATTTGAGCAATGTGCCCACATCCCACTGCAACCACCCGCTGAAGAGCCAAGCGGGCTGCACAGGGCCCAGCCTGACATCGGGTGGGCTTCCTTTGGCCCGAGGAGTGTTCCAGAAAAGTCAAGTTGATTGTCACATTTCAAAATCAGCAGATTTCACATAAAAATCTAGATTTCTACCTTCTCTTGGAAAATGGGAAGATTTAGCCTTCACATGCCTGGCGTTCCTCCGAAGTAACCTTCAGCTGGAGGGGGCACTGGGCCCCTCGTATGGGGCACTGCTCGACAGCTCACTGAAGTCCGTAGCACAGACTA
>NW_004444056.1:6786462-6819340 GCF_000243295.1 Trichechus manatus latirostris | reverse complement strand
TTTTGTTTCACTTCCAAATCGATACTTCTCTTTGCCTCTTCCCGCTGCTGTCACTAGCACTGGTTTTGCTGCGTCTAGGAGGCATGATGCACTTCACGGTAATATTTTTGAAAGAAAATTAAACAGAGATAGCACGACAACACTCGAGACGTGCGACGCACGAGATTGGATGCTGCTGCCTACGAGTTGAAGCATACACAGTTATACAGCAAACTTTCTATTTGTAAGCGGGGAAAGTTCACATTAAAATAACAATAGAAAGCGGTATACGATACAGACATAAGACATTAACATAGACATTTGTTATGACTATCAAGACGTATGCGTTATAGGTTATATATGCACTGTATCATTGTACACCTGCCAGCACAACCACTTTGTATACAAGAGACGTGAGATACATATGTTGCACGTGGGGAGCTGTTGTGTTTGCTACGTCTGGTTACGTCCGATAGGTCCTATTCTCCAAGAGAGATTTCTGAACTTTATTATAACCTTATGGGACCACGGACGTATATGCCGTTGGACATTGCCCGAGCAGAGGTTATTCGGTGCATGCCTGTATATTAACACCCAAAAAAGTCTGTGTGATAGTGGAGGTTGAAGTTAGCAGAGCAGGGTGCAGAGATAGTTTCTGCTATTTACTAACTTTGACCTTGAGCCAAAAGTTAGCACCTGATTTAAAGTATAACATGAAAAAGTCCATGCTTGTCAGCCCATTAAATCCACCTTTATTAGCCGCTCCTATGGAAGTAAATGCACTCAGAAATGTACATCACAAAGAAATGTTTATTGCATCATTTCTTCCAAAAGTGAAAAAATGGGAAACCATAATTAGGGTAATGGTGTTAAATAAATCATGGAGTAGTCATACATCAAACATCATGCAACCAAAAAAAAAAAGTCTCAAAAAGTATCTCATGACATGATAAAGCCTCATGATTTAAAGCGAAAAAACTAGATAGAAAAGTATGTGATTCTAATTTTGCAAAAGTGTTTAATATACATGAATATAACTGCATAAATATAACTGCATAAATACAGCTTATTTCTAAATACAGTTCTGCGAAATAGAAACAATGGTTGTATCCTTAAGTGGTGAGAGTATAGATGATTTTCTTTATTTTCTTCATGATACCTTCCTGTAATTCTTTAATTATTATGCAACTCGTCTTCATATAGTGCAACTTAAAATTTTCCATGTATAATAACCTCAACATCAGACGTCGCCCACCGCCCTCCTGATTCCTGTTTCAGGCCTTTGTGCCCAGTGATTTCGACCATATGGTCACAGATCAAAGGCCCATTAGCCTTCTGGGGGCTTTACTTCTGAGGAGGGAGAGACGAGAACATGATCTTTGATTCCTGAGCTGCTCGTCTTGCATTTGACGCGGGTCTCTTCCTGGTGGCTGAGGGAAATTGTTATCATTACACCCGGAGGTTAATTCTGGACCACTGGGATGCACACACAGGGGACGTACAGAGGCGTGAAAGAGGGGCTTCAGCACGGGGTCCAGGACAGGGCACTCAGGAGAGCGCCTCTCCATGGAAATGCAGCTCACCAGGACATGGGGAAATGGGCTGGGCACATTTTAGCAAGTACCAGGGATAAAATGATCTTTCGCTCCTTTGTTGGTGGAAATGTCTATTTTCCAGAAATGAATTTCAGCGATAAATTCTGAAAATTGCTTCCGTAGTCCACATACTACATCAGGAATTCTAAAATTTCAAAATATTTGAGTATATGCAACCTATTTTTGAAGGCCCTTGTCTTTAATTCTTCAGTGTTGAATTTCACTCTTTAGAAAAGAGCAGGGCAGCTCTTGGGTATACTATTACTCGTAATATTGTCATTATTTTATTTGCCCAACTTTCACAGGGCAGATTATGTGTTAGACACTATCCCAAGCACTTTAAAACCTTATTTAATCCTTATAACAACCTTATTTTCCAGTTGCCATCGAGTTTATGCCAACTCATGGTGACCCCACGTGTATCAGAGTAGAGCTGTGCTTCATAGGATTTTCAATGGCTGGAATCTTACAGAAGTAGATAGTCAGGCCTTTCTTCCACAGCACCACTGGGTAGATTCGTACTGACAGCCTTTTCGTTAGTAGTTGAGTGCAAACTGTCTAGGCAGGTACTAATATCCCTATTTTACAGATAGGGAAACAGAGAGGTTAAGCAACTTGTCCAAGGTCACACAGCTAAGAAGTGGCAAAAGCTAAGACTGAACCCAGCCAGGTTGGCTCTGAAGTTCTTGCTCATAACCAAGAGGGAAGAGATTAACTTCTCTGTAAAATCTTTTCTAGAACTTTTAGAGCAAACTATTTAGCCTACAAAGAATAAGGGGAGCATTTAAATGAAAAAGAAGATTTAAAAAAAAATAGAAAGAAAAAAATTGGTCCCTCTTACCAGTCCCTAGCAGTACCACAGAAGAAAAGGCCTGGAGATCTGCTTCCATTGAGATTACAGCCTAGGAAACCCTAGGCAGCAGTTCTACTCTGTCACATGGGGGTCACTAGGAGTCTGAATCAACTCAAAGGCAACTAACAACAATCTGTAGTTGTCTGTCCCAGACATGATTACAGGGTGACTTCTTGTGGTCAAAGAGAATACAGCTTCCAGCTCTAGAAAAGTCACTTCTTCTAGACCTCAGTCGTGACCGTTTCAATGACCTTTGATGTGTTTCTCTGAAGAATCAGCACTAATATCAGCCTGATCTCTGTGAGATCAGGGAGGCAGCTGGGGAAGGAAGAGAAGGCTTCTGTAGAGTTGTGCCTCGTGGAGACTAATCAGTGTTAACTACAGACAGAAGGGGAGAACAGAACCAACAATCCTGGGACGGTTATGTGCCATCTGTAGTACTCTTGCCCACCTGTATGTTACAGATATGGCGGCAGTGGTTCAGCCATAGAGTTTGCCTTCCATGTGAGAGGCCCGGGTTTGATCCCCGGCCAGTTCACCTCACGTGTAGCCACCACCCATCTGTCAGTGGAGAATTGTGTGTTACTATGATGCAGAGCAGGTTTCAGCAGAGCTTCTAGACTAAGACTAGGAAGAAAGGCCTGGCAATTCACTTCTGAAAATGAGCCACTAACAATCTTATGGATCACAATGGTCCAATCCACAACCAATCATGGGGATGGAGCAGGACCCGGCAGAGTTTTGTTCCATTGCACGTGGAGTCACCATCAGTGGGGGGCCGACTAGATAGCATCTCAACAACAGCAATATGTTACAGTTGGGAAAACTGAGTTTCAAGGGGTCTAATGGTGGACCCACGGCCACACGGACGTCCACCACACTCTGGGAGGGGCCTTGGCTCACAGCTACACAGCTACCGTGGGACACAGCCCCTCTACAACTCAGCCATGCTTGTGAGAAGTCCAGCAGGTCATCCTTACAGAGCTAAGAATGCCCCGGATCTTCCATGATCTCTGGAGTTCTGGACGCCCCCGAACAGTCACATGATGTGAAGTATGTGGCTTATTTTTTCTTATGCACAGACTCATGGGAACATTTAAACTTAGAAGGGACCCGTAAGGCAACTTCCTCTAAGATACTGCCCAGTTTTGCAATTCCTTCAACAGCACACCTTGAATGAAGACATCTCACCCCAAAAAAGGTTAGCTGCAAATAGGAGTACCTGGATGATGCAAATGGTTAACACGCTTGACTAGTTCGAGTCCACACAGAGGCACCTTGGAAGAAAGGCCTGGTGATCTAGTTCTGAAAAACCAGCCATTGAATACCCTATGGAGCAAAGTTCTACTCTGGCACACATGGGTCACCGTGAGTCAAAATCGACTCCACAGCAATTGGTTAGATGCTAACACAGCCCTAATTGCATCCCATCCCCACCCACCATCAGCCTCTCAGCAGTAATACCAGTTGCCAGCACTTGTGTCTCCAAAAGACATCGCTCTGCCTTTGGTGGTTTCCTGCACTAAGACCTTTGCCACTCATTGTGTTCCCGGACTGGGAGCCTGTTTGAAATGCAGAGCCTCAGGTTCCCAACCAGACCTGTGGAATCAGAATCTGAATTTTAACAAGATTGAAGTGATTCATGTGAGTGTGAAAGTGTGCGATGCGCAGCTAGAAAAATTCTTCACTAAGGCTGAATAGACATTAGCTGGGCAACGCGGCACAGAGGCACAGGGGCTGTGGAGCATAGCGAGTGTTCCAGGCAGCAGCAACAGCACAGGGAAACGCCGGCGGGAAAACCCGGGAACAGAGACTGCAGGGCCCAGTGGAGCGTGCCCGGGAGTGGGGGTTTCCAACAGGTGGAATTGGGAGCACACGCTGAGGGCGGCAATGCAGGGAATGACAGCAAGAGTAGGAGCAAGTGAAGGGCTAGCTTGAATATACTGAGTTTGGGAAGTTGTGGGGCATCTAGGGAAAGCCAGCACTGGGTGATGGCAGGAAACCCTGGTGGCCCAGTGGTTAAGAGCTACGACTGTTAACCAAAAGGTCGGCAGTTCGAATCCACCAGGGGCTCCTTGGAACTCTCTGGGGCAGTTCTACCCTGTCCTATAGCGTCGCTATGAGTTGGAATCGACTCAGTGGCAACAGGCTTGGGCTTGGGCTTGGGTGATGGCAACTGTGAGAAATGTGGCTGGCCTTAGAACCCTGAGTTACCAAGGCCATGGCCATTTCCCAGATTCCTTCTGAGTTCAAGAACAACTGGAGCGACCGACTGTTAGTTGGTGTCAAATCTGTTCTCCCCTTGTTCCCAGGTAACAGAGTTTTCACTCTGCACAGGGTGTCCCAGCCTCAGACTGCGTTTCCCAATCCCCCTGGCCCCGTGGGGAGGTCGTGTGAGCAAGCCCTTGCCAGTGGTGTATGAACTTCACATCTCTTGCTGAAATAGACACTGCTTGTCCGTCAGCTTCTTTCTCCTCTCTGCTGTGGCGGTGGTGACCCAGCTCAGCCAGGCAGATGGGGGAGGGTGGCCACCCAGGGAGTCCTCCCCACGGGAAGGGGAAGTCAAAAGGCCTTCCATTGCCCAGTCTTCCCCCTTTCCATCTAGGGCACCAAGCCAGTTGGTTTTCCCCAGGAACCACTATTGAACTTGGGCCTCTATGCATTTTCCTCCTCTAGATTCATGGAGCCCTGGTGGCACAGTGATTAAGAGCTATGGCTGCTAACCAAAAGGTCAGCAGTTCAAATCCACCAGCTACTCCTTGGAAACCCTGTGGGGCACTTCTCCTCTGTCCTATAGGGTCGCTATGAGTCAGAATCGATTTAACAGCAACAGATTTGGATATTTCATATAAGTTGGCTGTCTTAGTCCTCCTAGAGCAGCTGTAACAGAAATACCACAAATGGGTGGCTTTAAAGAACAGAAATTTATTTTCTGGCGGTTCAGGAGGCTAAAAGTCCAAATTGAGGCCACAGGCTGTCGGAGAAGACTCTCTTTCTGTAGGCTCTGGGGGAAGATCCTTGTCTCTTCCAGCATCTTCTTGTTCCCTGCAAATCTGCAGGTAGCCTCTGTTCTCCCCCATTAGTGCTTCAGCCTGTGACTAATCTGCTCTTTTTACAATCCAAAAATGGTTAGTTTTAAGACACGCCCTACACTGACAATGGCCTCATTAACATAACAAGGAAAACCCTATTCTCTAATAGGATCACATCCACAAGGCAAAGAGGCTAGGATTCCAACCCGTATTTTTGGTGGACTCAATTCAATCCATAACATAGGCTCATACAATATGTGTCCTTTTGTCTGAATTATTTCACTCAGCATGATGTGTTCAAGGATTGGTAGTGACTTTCTGTGTGTGGATAGTGTTTAGTTTTGGGGATGGAAACACATCAGCACGCCATGACGACATCAATCTCCTGCACCCTCTCTCAGGGCACCATGAGGGCCCTGCTGTCAGGACCCGGGCCACCATTCCCAGTGTCATCCTCCCTGGCTTGCGTGTGTAGACCACTGTCGCCTTCCAGACCGCAGCGCCTCAGGGAACCCCATCCCCAGATGCCCTGGGAAGGCTGCGGAGAGCTGGGTGCAGGTGCCTGCCGTAGCAAACCCACGGACAGAAGTAGAGTTCCCACTGAGAACTCCCACTGTTCCATGGTGCATGGGGTCACCACACGGGTGGGCAAAGTCAGGCCTGTGCTCAGGGGCCCTGCCCTGCTTCTAAAATGGGAAGACCACAGAGGTCCAGGAAGATTCACTTGCTAGTAGAGCTTGCCTTTGTCTAAATTCTGTCAACATGCAAATACACTGCCTAGAGAAAGTTTGCATTCCCTTGAGCACTGGTCTCTGTTTTTCAGCTGGCGATTACTCATGAGAAGAAAGGGCAGGCAGACAGCACAGCTCAGCCCCTGCCACAATCATTAGTGACTACCTACTGTGGGCAAGGCAGTGCGCTCAGGGCTTGGAGAGAAGCTTCCAGGCATCCCCATCCTGGCTGACGCCATCATCCAGTCTGTTCTTGCCCAGCCCTGACAGGAGAGCATTGTCTTAGTCATCTAGTGCTGCTATAACAGAAATACCACAAGTGGATGGCTTTAACAAAGAGAAGTTTGTTCTCTCACAGTCTAGTAGGCTACAAGTCCAAATTCAGGGCATCAGCTCCAAGGGAACACTTTTTCTGTTGGCTCTGGAGGAAGGTCTGTGTCATCAATCTTCCCTTGGTCTGAGAGCTTCTCTGTGCAGGAACCTCAGGTCCAAAGGACACGCTCTGCTCCTGGCACTGCCTTCTTGGTGGTATGAGGTTCCCATGTGTCTCTACTCACTTCTCTCTTTTATATCTCAAAAGAGATTGGCTTAAGACACTGTCTAATCTTGTAGACCTCATCAGTATAACTGCCGCTAACCCATCCTATTACATCATAGTGATAAGTTTACAACACATAAGGAAATCACATCCAGATTACAGAATGGTACACAGTCGTACAATACTGGGAATCATGACCCAGCCAAGTGGACAGATATTTTGGGGGGACACAATGCAATCCACGACAAGCACCAAAGCAAAGGAGACAGAAGCTATAGAAGGGAAAGGGAAATAGTTTGGAAAATCCACAAGTTGTTAGATGATGGACCAGCTCACAAGGTCACAAATTCACAAAATCTGCGATTCACCTCTGCCGGGTCTCTGAGAGGAACACAAGAATAAGGGAGACTCTGCACCACGTTCATGAGGCAGCGGAGGTTCAGTGGTAGAATTCTTGCCTTCCATGCAGGAGACAGGATCCAATTCCTGGCCAATACACCTCATGCACAGCCACTGCCTCTCTGTCAGTGGATGCTTGCATTTTGCTATGATGCTGAACGAGTTTCAGCAGAGCTTCCAAACTAAGACAGGCTAGGAAAAAAGGCCTGGTGATCTACTTCTGACAATCAGTCAAGGAAAACCCTATGAGCACAATGGTCAGATCCACAACCAATCATGGGAATGGCACAGGACCAGGCAACATTTTGTTCCATTGTGCATGGGGTTGCCAGGAAAACCAAAAACCAAACTTGTTGCCATTGAGTAGATTCTGACTCATAGTGACCCTGTAGGACAAAGTAGAACTGCCCCATAGGGTTTCCAAGGAGCACCTGGTGGATTTGAACTGCAGCCGAGCTCTTAACCACTGTGCCACCAGGGATCCGGGGTCACCATGAGTCGGGGCAGCTAACAACAGCCCTTCAGATTGCTTCAGACTGCTGACAGTGTTGTGGGAGAAATAGCTAAAGCTCTGGAGCACCTTCTCAAACTAACACCTCATGGAACCCTACTCCCAGGGTGTAGGGGATGATGGCCACCGAGGTATTCCATTTTCACATAGGTTTGAGAAATGCTAGGTTAAAGTCTTTCCTGCAGGATTTATCAAAGCTTTCATTATATCAAATACATCTTGAATCTCCAAGAGAGGGGTTTGTGGCATGCCACAGAAATCAAACTGATTTGACCACAAAACTCTTTCACAGACCGTAAAACCAGGGCTCCTTGGAACACAGGTGAGGAATTCAGCCTCCGAGGCTCTCCCGGCTCTGACGTGCAATGGTGTTGGATTCACATAGGACAGTGCTTCTCAAAGTGTGTTCCTGACACCAGCACATCACCTGGGAGCCTGCTAGAAATTTCCATTCTTGGTTGCACCCTCATCTCCTGAATCAGAACCTACGAGGCTGGGCCCATCCATCTGTGTTATGACAAGCGCTCCGGGAGACTCTGATCTAGCTCAAGTTTGGAGCCACTGAAATAGGACAACGTGCCAACAGCCGGGACAGCCTGACTGCCTCCTCCTTCACTCCCCGTCCAATTCTACTTCAAGACGCCACTCCACTCCTTCCGGCTCAGGGCAGCTTCTGTTCCCAGCCTCCTCCTGCTACACCCCAGTCAGAAGGATCTTTCCCAAGTTGTAATATTTCCGTCCTTGGTTACTGTCTTGCCTTTTTTCCTTAAGGCAGTGGAGAGGCCCTTCATCCCTGCCTCTGAACTCTAATAGCTGTGTCTGGCTGCACCAAGGCGGTGGATGAGGTGTAAGGTGTCTCCATCACCTCGCTGCATGAGAGACGGTAGGAGACAGGGACAGCTCAGGAAGTGCCCCATGACAGCGCAGAGTTCAGTAAATGGTGAATGGGGAACTCAGAGGAGGAAGAGGCAATTCCAGACGGGAGACCAGAGGAGGGCTTGGGGAGAAAGTGCACCGGCAGGGCCTTGAAGGGGAAGAAAGGGTCCAACACACCGAGGGAAGCCTGTCAAGCCCTGCCGTTTGCTGGGTACGCTGCAGCGCCTGCCCGAGGCTCCTGGCCTCACGGGGCTCACAGATGCTGGAGGAGACAGACCGACAGAGACAGTTGGCTAAGAGCCAGGTCAGGGGAGCCCCAGAGCATTAAGGCAGGGACAACCTATGAAGGCTCCCAGAGAAAAGTAACCTCAAAATTCGGGTCTTGGGAGAGGGGGTGAGTTTTCAAAAAACAAAACAAAATCCGGCCACAAGGACAAGAAGAAGGAGGAAGAGGAGTGTTGGAGGAGCTCCCTGGAACCAAAAGGTCTCTGAGATGACTCCATTCCCCCGAGGCTGAGCTGGGGGACAGAGGCAGCAGCTAACCCCAGCGTGGCTCTGGGCGGGCCTGGGCCCCAAGGTCTCTATGACCTTCATACCCTTTGCCCACCCATCACACTGGAGCCAGCAACGCGCCAGGAGCGGGCTCTGGGGCAAGCTGCGTGGCAGCACGCCGCAACTTAGGCTATTACCCCTCCCCCGGGTCAGATTGCAAAAATCAGTGTCAGCAGATGGGCTTGGGGACCGGGTCTTCAGCGTGAGACCTGCGTCATACAAGTGGCAAGGAGCGAGCAGGCGCGGGGGGCGGGTATGGGGAGGTGAGGGGTGGGGGTGGGGGAGCAGAGCTGGCCGCCCCTGCCGCCGGGACGCAGATGTCGCTGCAGCCTCGCCCTCGCCCCGTGCGCCAGAGGCGCACACTCTGAAGGAACTTTTATTGCTGGAAATTAGGCCAAACTAAACAGAAGTAACGCGGTGACCCCTGGCAGGCACGATTTTGTAGCAGCTGCTCAGGTCACACCCCGGCGACAGTCTGAGCCTGGCGGCCAGCTGCCGGCTACCGAACTCGGCGACTCCGGCCTCCCCGCAGCCCCGCCTGGGGCTCAGCCAGGGAAGCGGGAAGGAGGAGTTGGCAACGTTTTGCAGACTTCACGAATGTTGAAGCAAAGCTCCGCTCTAATATCTTCTTGATCAATTCTTAAACACTGGAAGTTTCCAGCTGAGGGCAAGGGGTCCCTCCACACTGGAATTGTCGGGCTCCTTAGGAAGCCTGGCCTTAACTCAAGGGTAGTATATGTTTTAGAGACTTTCATGTAATTTCAAACAGCAGCATTAACTCAAAATTCAGAAGCACGTTGGGAAAGCACTAACTTACACCTTGAGGGCCACAGAAATATTTGGACTCACCACTTCACACTTTGTTTTCCTCAAGGCAGAGATCAGAAATATAGAGGGTTCCAGCCAACCTGCCCAGAGCCCTCCTTGGACAACCATCCTCAGTTTAGCTACCAGCTAAGCTTGAGTAGCTCTCAGGATCCAGTCCAAGTTAGAGGATTTAGCCTCTCTTGGTGTTGCAGTGGGTAAGTGCTATGTCTGCTAACCAAGAAGGCCAGCAGTTCATATCCACTAGCTGGCCCTTGGAAGCCGTATGGGGCAGTTCTACTCTGTCCTATAGGGTCTCTATGAGTCAGAATCGACTCCATGGCAATGGGTTTGGTTTTGAATTTATGACAGTGAAAGAGTCCTGGGTGGTGCAAATGGTTAAGTTAACCAAAAGATTGGCAGTTTGAGCCTACCCACAGGCACCTAGGAAGAAAGGCCTGGTGATCTACCTCTGAAAAATCAGCCATTGAAAACTCTATGGAGCACAGTTCTACTCTAACATGCGTGGGGTTGCCATGAGTCAGAGCCGACTCCATGGCAACTGGTTTTTATGATAATAACCACTGTTGGAGCAGGAAGTTAGAATGTATAAACGAAACAGTCTATTCTTCCCAGGACTGCAGAAAAGATAAGAGGCGTTCACTGGCACTCTGAAATAAATTTAAAATTACTCATTCCAGGTCATTTGTATAAAAGCATGGAAACACTCCAAAAACACAGAACAGCTGTCACCAGACGAACCACACAAACTGCCTCTAGTTTGATTCATTTTCTCTTTTCTCCTAAGCTACCTATAACTTATAATAATTTAACAGACTATGTTTATGCAAACAAAGATGAAACACATTCTTTCTCCTTAATCCCTCCGGAATTGGAAAACTGTTAATGAGTGTTCCTATTTTTATGGCAATGTAGCTATTTGCATAAATTCAAAAAGATCTGTCCCCCTTGTTAACAGGGCGTAAGCGGAAATCTCAGTTACATAACCAAGGTGTGACTAGAACGTCATATTTGAGAAGGGTGTTCAGAGAATCAGGTATAACCAGATCTTCCATTAAGGCAGTTTATATGATCAGTTACCATTCTTGCTGCACCTACGTAGATAATAATGAACAGCCGCGTTTTAGATCAAGAAAAACTTTGCTTTGAGACTGTCTTTGGATTGAGAGGAGGGCGACCGTAGAGGGAAATTTTACGTTTCAACAGGAAATTATGGCAAGCCCTTGGGGACTGCTGAATTCTGGTTTTTGTTGATTGTCTTTGAGAAACCACAGACAACTAATGAGTTTGTTTTCCACTTGCAGATTTGAATTGCTCTTGTTACCTGGTGTATGTTGTTCTCCACATAATCAATTAACCAAAAGGAAAACTTGGAAATATGAAATAGGCTAAGGCTGAAAGCTGTCACTATTTCTGCCCGTCCCTATCTGTGTGTCTGTGTGTATGTATATGTATATATATATTTGCACACAACTCAATCTTTCTTTTTCTGCTTGCATGTATGTGTATGCATATATATACACGTATATACACACACACCTCAGCCTTTCCCCTCATTTTTTCTCTCTCACTCTACCTCACTGTGTGTGTAAACCAAAAACCAAACTCATTGCCATTGAGTTGATTCCGACTCATAGCGACCCTATAGGACAGAGTAGAACTGCCCCATAGGGTTTTCAAAGAGCACCTGGTGGATTCAAACCGCTAACCTTTTGGTTGTAGATATATATATATATATATTTATATTTCATATCCATATTTATGTATCTACTTACCTCTATCTTTTAGTCTGTGTGTATGTGTGTATTTACATACATACACACACACACACAACTCAATCTCTGTGTGTATGTGTTTGTGTGTGTGTGGTGAAATGAGTTCCTCTATGTGGCCGTTTGCCTTTGTTCTTTGGAGAAACAGCTTGAGAGATTCCCCCCCACCCTACGGAAGTCCTGAGGAGTTATCTTTGCCCTAGTTTCTACCCCAGAGGGTTTGTTACTTTTGTCCCAGTTGATTGACATTTTCTGGGTTAGCAGTAAACAACTTTTTGTCTGGTCCTGGGATGCAGCCTGCCCTGTGACTGGTAGGCACCTTGCAGAGATTGGTCAATAGACTATGCAGATAAAGTGTCTGTAGCCTACTATGCAAATGAAGTATCTGTGGCCTACCCAGAGGGGATTCATCAGTTTGTGGCCTTGAAATTGACTAGGAGTTGTGTATATATGCATCCAGCTCCACAGAGGTTTTTCAGACAGGAAGCAGACAGAAGCAGAAAGAAGAAAGGAGAAGACAGACAGAGGGAGGCAAGGAATCTCCTAAAAGAGCTGTAATATGGGTCAAGGGCTGTAACACTGAAGACAGTGACAGGCCCAGAAGGGGTCAAGCAGCAGAACCGGTGGTGACAGGCCTGGAAAGGGTGCAGTTGAAGAGCTGGCAGCAACAGGTGGCAGAGTCAAAAGGAGCATGTCTTGAAAGACAGGGAGTTTTCCAATCCAGATTCTGAGTTGTAGCCTGTTGATCCTGATCCCGAGTTATACCTTGTTTCTTCCTTAATAAATTGCTTAACTGTAAGTATAGTCTGTGAATTCTGTATGGCCATTGCAACGGATTGTTGAACTCAGAAGACAAGTACAGAGTGCCGTGGTAGGATGGCTGGTGTCAGAACTGGTAAAAAGTTTGGAGAGTGGAAGTATGCCTGACCTCCACCTTATAGAAATCTTGATTCTCGTTATTCCTCCCTGAATTTAGATAGGAGCCCTGGTGGCACAGTGGTTAAGTGTTTGGCTGCTAACCTAAAGATCAGCAGTTCAAATCCACCAACGGCTCCTTGGAAACCTATGGGGCAGTTCTATTCTGTCCTGTACTTAGACAGGTTCCAAGGCTGCTACTAGTACTAGTCCCATTTTACAGTGTGTACAAAACCAAACCCACTGCCACCGAGTCGACTGCAACTCATAGCAATGCTATAGGACAGAGTAGAACTGCCCCACAGGATTTACAAGGCTGTAAATCTTTACGGAAGTAGACTGCCACATCTTTATCCTGTGGAGCAGCTGGCAGGTTTGAACCGCCAACCTTTCAGTTAGCAGCCAAGCACTTTAACCACTGTGCCAGCAGGGATCCTTAGAGTGTGTGTACGTGTGTGTGTGCACACACACATATATATGTAATCTTTTTCTCTCTGTGTATATATATTATGCACATACACAGATTGCAATAGCTCTCTTTCTGTTTGTGTGTGGATATGTACATACATATCCACACACAAACGAAGAGGAAGAGAGAATGAGATGTGTGTGTGTATATACACATAAATATATCTTTGTGTGTTTGTATATAAATATATATACTTGTGTTTTATTGACTATGCAGAGGCATTCAGCTGTGTGGATCATAACAAATAATGGATAACATTGCAAAGAATGAGAATTCCAGAACACTTAATTGTGTTCTTGCGGAACCTGTACATAGATCAAGAGGCAGTCGTTTGAACAGAATGAGAGGATGCTGCGTGGTTTAAAGTCAATAAAGGTGTGCATCAGAGTTTTATCTTTTCAGCATACTTATTCAATCTGTTTGCTGAGCAAATAATCCGAGAAGCTGGACTATATGAAGAAGGATGAGGCATCAGGATTGGAGAAAGACTCATTAACAACCTGCATTATGCAGATGACATGCCCTTCCTTGCTGAAAGCGAAGAGGACTTGAAGCACTTACTGATGAAGATCAAAGACCACAGCCTTCAGTATGGATTACACCTCAACAGAAAGAGAACAAAAATCCTCACAACTGGACCAATAAACAACATCATGATAAACGGGGAAAAGACTGAAGTTGTCAAAGATTTCATTTTACTTGTATTCACAATTAATGCCCATGCAAGCAGCAGTCAGGAAATCAAATGATGCATTGCATTGGGCAAATCTGCTGCAAAAGACCTCTTTAGAGTGTTAAAAAGCAGAGATGTCACTTTGAGGAGTAAGGTGTGCCTGACCCAAAGCATGGTATTTTCAATCATCTCATATGCGTGTGAAAGCTGGACAAGGAATAAGGAAGACCAAAGAAGAATTGATGTCCGTCAATTATGGTGTTGATGAAGAATATTGAATATACCATGGACTGCCAGAAGAATGAACAAATCTGTATTGGAAGAAGTCCAGCCAGAATGCTCCTTGGAAGGAAGGATGGCGAGACTTGTCTCACGTACTTTGGACATGTTATTAGGAGGGATCAGTCCCTGGAGAAGGACATCATCCTTGGTAAAGTAGAGGGTCAGCAAAAAAGAGGAAGACCCTCAACGAGATGGACTGACACAGTGGCTGCAACAATAGACTCAAGCATAAAAACATGGTGAGGCTGGCGCAGGACTGGGCCATGTTTCATTCTGTGGTACATAGCGTTGCTATGAGTTGGAACTGAATCGACGGCACCTAACAACATATATATATATAGAATACACACACACACACTCCAGCCTCTTCTCTTTGTGTACGTGTGTATATATATAGTCAATCGCTCCATAATATCTGTTCCAGCAACGTCAAACCACACATATGTCCGTGGTCCAGGGCTCACCTCTGGGGAATGCCCACAGCCTGACTCAACAGCAAGCTCACCCTGCAGCCACCACCCATGGGAACAGGAGCCCATGCCACTGAGAGAACTGGGCACCTGATCCTGCTCCCTAGCACCCAAGGTCGGCAGGCATTGTGGGGCCGGCTGGGGAGGGGGTGCCAGGTCAGCAAAACCGCTCCCCGGCTGCTCTGGCCCAGCCTGTGTCCAGAGCCTCTCAGCTGTGACCTTCATGGGGCTGCGCTGCTGGGCGGTACCCAGCCGAGCGCTCGCCTGAGGTGTCCACAGCATCTGCCCTGGCTGGAAGCCGCACAGCAGCCCGTCCACCCGGGAACCCCCATGTGCCTCAAACCAAGGTGTTTGCACACCGTCCAAATCACATAAAGTCCTATTTCACAGAAAGTATCGTGGACGTTAAGCAATGCGTGACTGTATATATCATTACCAAATCTGTTGCTGTCAATTCCCACTCATAGTGACCCTATAGGACAGAGTAGAACTGTCCCATAGGGTTTCCAAGGAGCAGCTGGTGGATTCTAACTGCTGACCTTTTGGTTACCAGCCGAGCTCTTAACCACTGTGCCACCAGGGCTCCATATATCATTATATCTATATCTATAGATGTATGCATCTATATACACATAACTCAGTCTTTATATATATATGTATGTATATGAATGTGTGTGTGGAGAGAGAAATATTGAGTTTTGTGAGTACGTAGTATACCCACACACACAATGATGTTTACCTCTCTCTATCTCTGTGTATGTGTGTGTGCGTGTGTATACAAACACCTCAATCTGTATGTATGTATATGTGTATACACACAGAGATAGGTAGGTAAGTAAGTAGGCAGGTAGACAGACAGAGAATGACGGAACGAGAGAGGGAGAGGGAGAACAGGTAGATATCACCATGAGACAGAGACTTCCATTAGACCGGAGAGTAGCCATAGCCAAAAATAATTTTAAGTGGATCCAGATTCATTTAATTACAGATTCATGGCAGGGGCTTAGGGAATGGTCAACATGTCAGTTACCATTGTAAACAGCTTCATTAAGAAATAAATGTGCTCCATTTAAAAGCATCTTCTACCCATTGTCACCACTTTTCTTCAACAGTGGAGGTTGTGTTAGCTTCTTGTTGCTGCTGTAACAAATCACACAAACTTATTGACTTAAAACAACACATGTTTATTATCTTACTTCCTTAGTTAAAAGCCTGACAGGGGTCTCACAGACTAAAATTAGGGTGTCAGCAGGGCTGTGTTCCTTCTGCAGGCTCTAGGGGATAATCCATTTTCTTGTTTTTTCCAGCTACTAGAGGCCACCTGGATTCCTCAGTTCACGGCCCCTTCAGCCATAGTCAGAGCCCGCAATGGGGGGTGCGGGCTTGAGTCCTCACACCACATCACTCTGACCACCTCCTCTGCTGCCCTTGCTCACTTTCCAATAGCTTTGTGATTACATTGGGCCCACCTCGACAATCCAGGATAACCTTCCCATTCAAGATCAACCTCAATGCCATCTGCTGCTTTCCTTCCCCTCTGAATGTAACCTAACATATCACAGGCTCCATGGATAAGACATGGACCTCTTTGGGGTCCACCATTCTGCTAACGACAAGCTCTGATACCCATGCCTGGCACAGCCTGAGCCCTGCAGATTCTGAATGTCTTCCTCTCTAACCCAGTTCCCCTCTCTGGTTTCACCATGATCCTGAGCACCGAAGCTCTGAAGGCAAGAGGGGACCCCAGCTCCTTCCACCCCAGCCAGTCAGAGCCCAATCCTCTCCCATTTCTCTTAGAGAAGACCTAGTTTCTCCACTCACACTGTCTCCCTCTCAAGAGACCCAGTGAGGGCTTTGGAGCTGGCCAGAAACTTGTTCTCATCTCTGCTCCTTAACTGCCTGGCTCCCTCGGCCTCAGCGTTCCTGTCTATAAAATGAGATATTAATATCTACCTCCCAGAGTGTTGTGGTGACTACATAATATTGTGCCAATAACCAGACTAGAATATTGGCACTTAGCGATGGCATCCCCTCCCCTTTCCCAGCCCACTGTCCCCCAAATTTGGTTAATGGTCAGATTTGCCTGAGAGTTCTTCAAACGACCAATGAAAAGCCAAGCCATAGACAAGCTTTCCAAAACATATAAAAGATTTTTATCCAGAATATATGTGAACTGTTACATCCCAGTAATAAGAAGATAAACAATCCAATTTTCAAAAATAAGCTAAAGATTTGAACAGTTTACCAAAGAAGATATTTGAGCGCCAAGTAAGCACGTGAAAAGATGCTCAACATCATTAGACATTAGGAAGATGCAAATTAAAATCACAATGAGCTACCGCTCCACAACCCCCAGAATTTTCAGAACTGGTAATACCAAGTGTTGGCAAGAATGTGGAGAAGCTGGAGCTTTCATATCCTGCAGGTGGGAATGTAAATTTGGATAGTCACTTTGGAAAACAGGCTGGCAGTTTCCTATAAACATATACCTACCATATGACTCAGCAATTACACTGCTAGGTATTAACCCAAAAGAGATAAAAAACGTATGTCCACATAAAAGCTAGCATGTGACTTCATAGAGTGGTTTTATTCATAATTAAAATGGAAAAACAACAACAAAAAAATTTTTTAATGGATAACTACTGAGTCAAGAAGCAACATGATGAATCTTAAAAACGTTATGGTAAGTAGAAGAAGTCAGACACAAAATATCACATACTAAATGATCCCATTTCCAGGAAACTCTAGAAAAGAAATATCTACAGTGAGAAAAGCAAATCAGTGGTTTCCAGGGGCTAGTTGTGAGGGAAGGGGACTGACTACAAAGAATTATGAGAGCACTTATTCCGGTGACAGAAATATTCTACATTGCGAGTGTGGTGGTGGTCACAAAACCATACGCATTTGTTAAAACTCGCTGAATTGTATGCTTAAAATAGCTGACTTAATGTGTATGTCATACCCCAATGAAGCTGCCTGAATAAAACAGGTAAAAGAAAGATTTTTTTAAAAGCACATTCCTAATGTAGGGCCATTTTTGTATAAAGTTGAAGGGAAGACAACAGCTTGAAGATCATATTAAATTTTAAAGATTTAATCTTTCAAATCAGTAACAATACCAGTGAAACAAAAAAATGGGGGCATAGCACCACCTAGTGGTCAAAGCAGTCAAACAAGATTATTTGTCCCAGAAAGGCCAATATTGTAGTCTGTTAAAAGATACTAACACCAAAGGGTGCCATAAAGAAAATTTCCTCTAATTTCAAAAAGGAATTTCTATAACATTTAATACCTATTAGTAACAAAAATCTGAGAAATCTAAAAAAGGGAATATTTTGTTAAAACGTCAAAAAATTACCTTTGAATGACAAATCGTAATTAACAGATCTTCCCATTTTAATAAAAACTAAAAATTTCCTGCTATCACTATTATTATTTAATATTTTTCTGGAAGTTTTGGCCAATGAAAAAGATTTTAAAAAAAACAGAAACAAGACACTTAACTATTGAAAAAGAGAAAATAAAATTGTCACAATTGATAAATAACTGAGTGGTGTACCTACAAACCACAAAAGAATCATCTTAAAAGTCTTATAATGCATGAAGTGACCATATAAAAGACAAAAGAATGCCAAGTTAATAGCTTGCCTATAACACAACAATCACAGAATAGAAGCTATAGAGGGGGAAAATTCCATTAATAGCAGAAGCAGCAGCAGTAAGAATACATAAAACGCCTGTAAACAATCCTAAAAGCAATGCACAGTACCTAGAGGAAGAAAATTATCAACATTTACTGAACGATATATTAAAAAAAAGAAGTTTACATGGCAAGACGTATTATTTCTAGATGGAAAAACTGAACAGAATGAACGTGCCTTTCCACTTCTATTTACCTTTCGTGTTTTAAGGAAGTTCAGCCAGAATCTTTGCAACACTGGTTTTGTTACTTAATAGGGAATATGAACGTATCCATAAATAAGAGATCGCACTGTGTTGATGTTCTCTTTATTTTCACGGCATCATATTGAGAGTCCCTGGGTGGTGCAAACAATGAATTCTCTTAGTTGCTAATTGAAAGATTGGTAGTTCGAGTCCACCCAGAGGCACCTTGGAAGAAAAGCATGGCAATCTACTTCCAAAAAATCAGCCATTGAAACCTCTGTGAAGCGCAGTTCTACTCTGACGTGCATGGCGTTGCCATGAGTCAAGGTTAACTTCACTATGGAAACTGGTTCATCACATGAAACGCATCTTTTGCAACTTGCCTTCTTGTGCACAAAATTACCATTTGGAGATGTAGCCATGTAACCCCATATATTATTCCATTGTAGGTGCATAGGTCAGTCTGTCCATTCTCTTGCGGTAGAACACTTACGTTACCCCCTTTATTAGACGACAGACAATACCGCTGAGACCGCTTTGCTCACGTCTCCTGGCACATACCTGCAGACAGCAGCGTCCGTGCGTCCAAGCGCATGCGCATATTCAGCGTCACAGAGCCTGCAGAATTGTGCTCCAAAGAGGCATGGCTCCCCCTGGTGGTGGAATTCTTTCTTCTTCAAAGGCTAGATGTTAGGTACCATTAAGTAGTTTCCGACTCATAACGACCCTATGTACCACAGAACGAAACACGGCTCAGTCCTGCGCCATCCTCACAATCGCTGCCATGTTTGGGCCCATTGTTGGAGCCACTGTGTCAGTCCATCTCATTGAGGGTCTTCCTCTTTTTCGCTGACCCTTTACTTCTCCAGGGACAGGTCCCTCCTGATAACACGTGCAAAGTAAGTGAGATGAAGTCTCGCCATCCTCGTTTCTAAGGAGCATTCTGGCTGTACTTCTTCCAAGACAGATTGGTTCATTCTTCTGGCAGACCATGGTATATTCAATATTCTTGGCCAACACCTTAATTCAAAAGCATCAATTCTTCCGTCTTCCTCATTCATCATCCAGATTTCACATGCATATGAGGCGATTGAAAATACCATAGTTTGTCATCTACTCGGAATTTCACTTCCTTAAATTATAATTTGTCCCCGAAATTATTTTCCTATTTCAGATCAGATATGTATTTTGCAACAAGCTGATTTTTTTTTTTTTTTTTTTTTTTGGTGATCTTTAGAATCACAAAAGCTGTCTGAATGACAGATTGTATATGGAAACTGAACAAGAATTAATAAAATTAAGATGACTTAACTTTTCATTCCAATAAACAATTTTCATTGAATTCTCTGATAATTTCTAAGCAGGATGTTACTGCAGTTGGTTCAGAGAATCGAATCACGGGTTCCACACAACTAGCACACGGCAGAGAACCTCCAACTCAGAATCCTGGGCCTAGAAGGAGGAGATTCTATTTGAAACAAAGCAAATCAAAAGGAAATCCTACAAAGATGCATTTGTTGTGCGCCAATAAAAATGAAAAATACAATGAACGGGAAGTTTTTTCAAGTAACTGAGCCACCACCATAGATCAGCTGGCTGTAATGGCCCTCAGGCCAGCCATGTTGACCATCCTCCACCCAGAGGTAGCAGGCGGCTTGTCTCTGTCATCACCAAGCACGCCCAGGGGCCACTAGCACCAAAGATACAGATGAGAACTCCTTCCTTTTGTCCTTTTGTGAGGGGCTGCGTGGTCAGCATTTCACCCACGGCTACTTTCTCTTCCCTCTTCCCTCAGCTCTATGGAAAGTTGGAAACTTCCTACTTCTCAGAGGTTACCGTTCTCTGGTTCAACCAATCACCCCATAAATGCAGTGTCTGGCAAAGTCCAGCACTTGCCAAAGATAACAATCCCGGTGGACACCCAGCACCAGTGGGGATGGAGCCACCTGGGGCAGCAACAGCCTCTCCCCAGGGAGTTTGTAGCCTACATTCCCTACAGTCCCGAGACTGGCCCTCAACATTGTTGTGGCTGTTCGCTGCCCTCGAGCCAGCCTCCGACTCCTAGTGACCCCGGGCGCAATGGAATGGAATGTACCTGGTCCTGCACCATGCTCAGGATCAGTTGCAGATAGGACCGTTGTGATCCGCAGCGTTTTCATTGGCTGATATCCGGAAGTATATCCCCGGGCCTTTCCTGCTGGTCCGTCTTGGTCTGGCAGCTCCGCTGAAACCTGTTTAGTATCGTAGCAACACGCAAGCCTCCACTGACTGATGGGTGCACAGGAGGTACACTGGTCAGGAATTGCACCTGGGCCTCCCTCATGGAAGACGAGAATTCTTCACTGAACCACTACTGCTGCCATTAGAGACTCAAAAAACCAGGAGAGATGCACTTTTCAAAGACGGGCTAACACTGATCAAGATCAAGGACTAGTGTGTTCATTCCTTTATTCTACACTCAACATATTAGGTCGGATCATATGAACCACTTTGTAGGTCAAAACAATGGTAAGATACTAGCAATTTTAGCTCCTCCTATGACTCCTGCACATTTCAGGTGCCCAACACAAGGTCGTGAGAAGACAGTCCAGGTCCCTGACCTCTGCAGGCCACTCCGTGTGTGGACACAGAGCCCTGGGCACGGGCGGGGTGACCTGCCATTCATTCTCAGTGGTTCACAGTGAAACAGCCATCCCCTTTCCAGGCCTGGGGTCAGGAAGCACAGCTCATTCAGGGATCGTGCACGTGTGTGTGTATTATAAGAGCAATTACACATTAAAAATTTTTTAAAAAACGAAATCCGTTGTGGTCGACTTGATTCCAACTCCTAGTGACCCTATAAGATAGAGCAGAACTGCCCCATAGAATTTCCAAGGAGCGTCTGGTGGATTTGAACTGCTGACCTTTCGGTTAGCAGCCGTAGCACTTAGCCACTACGCCACCAGGGTTTCCAACATTAAAAATAAGAGGTTTAACATTCCCTGTTGAAGATAAGGGAAGAGACTCCTGTCTTTGTGTCCTAGTGCTGCTGTAACACAAATACCACAACTGGGGGGCTTTAAAGAACAGAAAATTTTCTTTCTTTATTTTCCCACCGTTCTGGAAGGTTGTGGCCATGTCGATTCCTCCCCCGTCTGCAGCACCAGGCATCCTGGGTTCCTTCGCTTGTAGATGATCCCTATAGGACTTCTGTCTTCCCCCAGGTGTGTCTTAGTCGTCTAGCGCTGCTATAACAGAGATACCATGAGTGGGTGGCTTTAACGAAGAGAAATTTGTTTTCTCACAGTTTAGGAGGCTAGAAGTCCGAATTGAGGGCGCCGGCTCTAAGGGAAGCCTTTCTCTCTCTGTCGGCTCTGGGGGAAGGTCCTTGTCTCTTTTTAGCTTCTGTTCTTTAGTTCTTTGGCGATCCTCATGTGGCCTGACATCTATCTTCCCCGTCTCTGCTGCTTCTCTGTGACTTATCCGCTTGCTTTATATCTCAAAGATACACCCTGGTGCCTGGCTCTAAATTGTAAACCTATTGCTTGTGGTCATAGAGACACAAGAAACTAGTAATTGTTTATCTTGAGGATGTCTATGTAATGGGTTGTATCTGCTTAGCCACATAAACAGGTAAGCTTTCTTGCTGTCTTTGCAGTCTCTTTAGTGGGTTGCCTGAGCTGTGCATCACATTTTGACTTAATGCTTAGCCAATAATAAAACCGGCTCTTGTTTTTCGTTCTGTTTTCTTTGGTTTGGTTTGGTTCCGCAAAAATTTAAACATAGAATTACCATATGATCCAGCAATTCTACTCCTAGGAATATACCCAAAAGAATTGAAAGCAGGGACTCCAACAGATGCTTACATGCCAATGTTCATTGCAGCCCTATTCACAATAACCAAAAAGTGAAAACAGCCTAAATGCCCATCAACAGATGAATGGATAAGCAACCTGTGGTACATACATACAACGGGATATTATTCAGCCATAAAGAGAAATAAGTCTTGATACATTCTTAAATATGAATGAGCCTTTAAAACATTATGCCGAGTGACACAAAAGACAAATATTGTATGATCCCGCTTATATGAAATATCTAGAATAGTCAAGTGTCTGGAGACCAAAGTGTATAAGCGGATACCAGGGGTGAGCAGGAGGAAGGGGAATAGGGGGACTCACTGCTTAAGGGACACTGAGCTTCTGTTAAGGGTGATGGAAAAACTTGGAAACAGATAATGGTGATGGTTGAACAACATGATAAATATAATTAAGGTCACTAAATTATATGTGTGAAGAATGGTGAAACGGCAAGTGTTTTATTACATATATATTTAGAATTTATTAACTGTTTTTTCTCTCTCTTTTAATTTTGTGGAGAGCTTGTCTGAGTTGGCAGGAAATCTTGTTTTTAATTCTATTTGCATAATTGTGTGGGTAGGTAGGAGAGGAGAGCACGTACGTGTGTGTTCAGAGAGTGGAAGTGGGCAGGAATTCTGAAATCGCATCACTGCACACGTGCACTGCTCTACCCTGTAGCCTCAAATGTTTGTTCCTAGCATCACTTTCTGCCATCAAGATGTCATGTGACTGACATACACCGAATCAGAACTGACCAACATAAGAAAAAAAACAAGGTAGACAACAAATATATATTCCTGCTAATACATGATTTGCTTTTTGGAGAAATAAGAATCTAGTTACGTATATTAAAGGAAAGACAAGCAGGCCCCTGAATACTATAAAACAGCGGGGAACAAATGATATGATTTGACTGAGGAAGTAGCACATTTCCTAATGGTTTTGTTTAGCTTTATAATAAAATTAATACATTAATTCTTTTCAGAAATGCAAATTAGTGTACATTCCCTCAACAGGCAACTACAGTGGAGAGAAGCCACCTCAAGGAAGCCATGACAGACATGAGTAAATTAATCTGGAGTTTAAACAGTGTGGACAGACCACAATGTAGCCAATCCTTGGTCTAGCATTCTTTCAAGAGAACAGAATAGAATTTAGTGAAGTGGAAAAGAGAATTTATTCAGTCAATGACAGTGACCATAAGGAATTTGGTAAATACAACACACAAGTCATGCTTTGTCTTTTTTAAAGCCTTCATCTGACTCCTGGAGCCCTTAACTGATTGCTCACTGATTCTCCAAAGAGCCCTGTGACATTGGAAAGGACAAGAACTATTACTGCATGGCAACATGTGAGGCTGAAGAACTTCAGGGCCTTGGCGACACTGAGGAATTTCATCAGGAAGAGAGAGGAAGGGTCAGCAAAGCCACAGGTGGCCTGTTTTCTGCCCTACTGAGAAGGGCTAGCAGGCCAGGGAGCAAGAAGTGAGGGGACTTACTCTCAGCCACTCTGTGGTGGCCAGTGCTCAGAGCCTGAGAGAGGAAGCAGAACTCAGAACCGGGCTGTGGGGGATGTGGCGAGTTCACTGTCTCCCTCCTGTGTCCCCTGCACTTAGCCAAACCCCTGATCACAGCAAAGCTCAATAAGTGTTCTTGAGTTGAATGAGGTTGATTATTTAATTAGAGACTGGGGCACTTTTTGTAGCACAAAGTTTGAACATTCCAGGACAAAGCTTTTGGTACCAAGAGGGTTCCAAAATACGCAGGCGCCGAAGGGTCCTTCTGGCAACCAAAAGCAACGGCACTAAGGATTATTGATGAACAGAACGACTGCTAAAAACATATTAAGAAAAGTTTAATAACTAGGAAAGCACTCATGTTCATTATAAAAGTCAAAATACAAAATTGCATTTGTGGTATGATCCCAATTTTGAAAATTTTATACACTCATATACATTTATATATTTTATATATGTAATGTTTACCTAGTATAGATAGATAGGTTGGATGGGTGGATGGATGGATGGATGGATGGATGGATGGATGGATAGACAGACAGGTAGGTTGGTAGGTAGGTAGGTAGACAGACAGACAGATAGACAGATATACAGATGTAAAAATACATACATATGCATTAAATAGCTTGGGAAGAAATACAGCAAAATATTCCTGGCATTTAGAGCTGAGCTATGGGATTTCAAAGGATTTTGCTTCTTATACTTTCCTCAATTTTCCAAGTATGCCACAATGAGTATAATTTACTTTTTCAGAAAATAATTAACATCTTTTTACATTCTGTTATCCAGGTGTGAGGGAGTCCCTGGGCAGTGCAAATGGTTAACACACTTGGTTGCTAACCGAAAGTTTGGAGGTTTGAGACCAAAAAGAGGCACCTTGGAAGAAAGACTTGTCAATCTACTTCCAAAAAATCAGCCTTTGAAAACCCTATGGAGTACAGTTCTACTCGGACACACATGGGGTCGCCACGAGTTGAAATCAACTCAACAGCAACTGGTTTGGTTTTGGCTACCCACTTTTAAAAGTATTTACTTACAACAGGCAAAAAATGGAAATGCATTGTGGAACATTCATACAACAAAATACTACTCAGCAATAGACATGAGTAAATTACTGATACAGGCAACAACACGGATGAGATTCAGAAACATCTTGTGAGGAGGTGGGGCAAGATGGCAGAGTAAACAGTCACTCCCATTTATCCCTCTGCAACTAACCCACTGAACAGCAAATAAAAACAAGCACAGACTGAGATCTCAGAGTTCCAGACAGCATCTGGAAGTGTTGGAGAGTCGAGGTGAGTCCAGAAACGGGAGAAGAGGAGCGGGCTTGGCACAGAAGCTGGGAGATTCTACCCATTGACATCAGAAGAACTTGGCTCATTGTAGCCATTTTGGGACAGGGACAGGCAACATCCTGAACAAAGAAACATAGGACAGGAGCTAAACTGAGGAAGCTGTAGTCCTATTAAGGTGGCGCAGATTGCCTGTGGGAGTTCACAGGCCATACACTTGGGAGGGGCACAGCAGGCCAAGGTGCTGAGCGTGAGTGCTGCTGAATCTCGCTGAGACCCGAGCTCAATGGTCTCTAAGACCCAGATACACTGAAGAGCGGCAGGGCCCGTCCATCAGCCAGGGCAAGAAAAATGCATCAAATAGGCAACACAGGGTAAAACAATTGGCTCCCTGCCCACAACTGGATGCTGTGGGAGAGTCCACACAGGATAGACCATGAGGGAAGGACATAAAGCACTACCCACCCTTGCCTTGGGAAAGCTGAGCCCTACCACTTCCATTCGCATCCTGGCCAGCAGAAAAGTCCCACGCATGTGCAATTAGCCAGAGGGAAAGCCGTGCCCAAATCCTACATAAGGAAGGGAAGGAACTCAGCCCCAGGAGTGCAGTCTGGGCTACAGCCAAACCCACGGAAGACAGAGGGACCTTAACAACCTTAGGGAGAACCAGCCAGAATAAGCACCCAGAGACTTAAAACTTTTCAAAATGCCTACAAGCTGTGGCAATAGACTAGAAGTCGAGAATAACAGAGATAAATCCTCAAAACTCCTGACTCAGCACTGAAAAAACCCTAAGGAAAAGAACGTCCTCTAGTGGAACCTAGGAGAAGATAGCAGAGATAAATCTAACAAATATAATTCCTTTGAAAATCATTTTATGAATATCATAAAAAGATACCAAAATGTCCTGCATTCAACAAAAAATATTAAAACATACAAAATCACAAGAGAAGAAGGATGAATCAAAAGAAAAACATGAAGAAGTGGAAATTTCTCCTGTGGAGACCAAGCTAATAGAAAAAATAGAGGACTTCCACACAATAGTGTTAAATATGTTTAAAGAAAGCAAAAACGCAGAAAACAAACTAATGGAAATCAGGCAACAAATAGAGGAACAAAATGAGAACCTCAATAAGGAAACTGAAAACACATTTAAAAAAAAAGAGAGAGAGAGAATTACTGGAACTGAAGAACAAAATAACTGAATTAGAAAATGCAAGAGAAACATCTGTCATGGATTGAACTGTGTCCTCCAAAAATATGTGTCAACTTGGCTAGGTCATGATTCCCAGTATTGTGTGGTTGTCTTGCATTTTGTGATGTGTTGTAAATCCTAACCTCTATATGTTAATGAGGCAAGATCAGTCTGAGGTGTATTTTAAGTCATAGCCTTACAGAGTGTGACTGAAGTCACACACTTACTTAATTCACACCCTTAGTTATGTCCCCTCTTACTCAAGTCACATCTTTGCTTGAGTCACATCTTTTATCTTTTCTGTGTTGTTGAAGTCTTTCTTCCTCAAAGCATGTTTCTAGAACCAGCAGACCTTGTCAGAAACTCAGAATCTCACTCCCCTCTCCCACCTGATGATCTACATTTTAATAAAATCTGCATTTCACAAAATCTCCAAGTGATTCCTGTGCACATTAAAGTTTGAGAAGCCCTGGTTTAAGCCAGTGGTATTTTGGCCCCTCTCACTCTCAACTGAACCCTATCTTAACTGATATAGTCCTTGTGGAATCAAACTTTTGGGTATATAGAGATCCATGAAAGGGGCTGTGTGCCTATTCAGGCTCTCAGGATAAAAAGAACAAGACATGGAGTGTACAGATAACTGATCAGAGGCAGGAAATTGAAGAAGCAGATGAAAAGCTCTTGTTGGGGATAAAGAACAGAGCCTCTGGCTTTTGCACAGATCTTGAAATGGAGGTTTGCACCAGTCTTATGCAGATCTAAAGGTGACAACTGGGTAATAGATTTAACATCTAACTCCCTTTAACGTAGATTTAACATCTAATTTCTCACTCCTCTAGGATCCTGGATCTTTGAAATTTGAGCCCGTGTTGAGCTATTGCTTCTAGCGCCACCTTTTGGTGCTGTATCAGATCAGAGTAAGTTCCTTGCACATTTTCTCTCTCTTCTCTCATGTCTGTTATAAGGCCTTTCTAGGGAGTCTTCCATTTTCTGTCTCTATAGTTGTTGTTAGATGCTGTGAAGTCGATTCTGACTCATGGCGATCTATATACAACAGAAAAAAACGTTGCCCCGTCCTGCATCATCCTCACAATCACTGGCATGTTCCAGTTCATCATTGTGGCTATTGCGTCAATCCATCTCACTGAGGGTCTCCCTTGCTCTCACCGCCCCTCTACTCCACCAAATATGATGTCCTCCTCTAGTGATTAATTTCTTCTGATGCTGTGTTCAAAGTGAGAGAGTTGGACAATGTTCTGCCGTGATCTATAAAGTTTTCACTGGCTAACTTTCATAAGTAGATCACCAGGCCTTTCTTCCTAGTCTGCCTAGTCTGAAAGCCCCATTAAAATCTGGCCACCATCGGTGACCTTGCTTGTGTTTGAAATACCGGTGGCACAGCTTCCAGCATCATGGCAACACACAAAATGCCATAGTACAACAAACTGGAAGGTAGGTGGGGGTTTCTGTCTTTAGTATAATTTAATCATTCTTATCTTATTTTATGTTTCCACCTAGCAACAAACTGTGACCCTCTGCCTCTTCTTTCCATATCTTCAGACCATCTCAAGAGATAACAAAGCTGCCGTCTTAATTGACCGTCCTGCCTGCCCTTACAGTTCTCTGCCTTCCCCAACCAACATACATATCAACTGCCTTTACCCTTTTGAATCTAGAGTTTCACCAAAGATAAATCCTATTGGTTCCCATTATTGTTAATGCTGGCAGGGGAAGGCTTAGAGGAGACAATAATTTGGCCTTCGAGGAGGAATATTTGGTTTAGAGGTAGAGTGAATATCCTAAGCAAAAGCACAACGAGCCTACATTGGGGAAAGATGATAGCAAGTGGAGGGTAGGGGAGAAGACCTGCAGGAGGATGTCAAGTGTATGCTAAAAGCTGCAGCAGAAACCGTGCACCCATGTGTTGACATGGAAGGAGGGTGTCATGGGTTGAATTGTGTTCCCCAAAAATATCTGTCAACTTGGCTAGGTCATGATTCCCAGTATTGTATGATTGTCTACCATTTTGTCATCTGATGTGATTTCCCTATGTGTTGTAAATCCTATCACTATAATGTAATGAGATGGATTAGCAGCAGTTCTATTGATGAGGTCTACAAGATTAGATAGTGTCTTAAGCCAGTGTCTTTTGAGATTGTTATGGATTGAATTATGTTCCCTCAAAAATGTGTGCATCGGTTTGGCTGGGCCATGATTCCCAGTATTGTGTGGTTGTCCTCTATTTTGTGATTGTAATTTTATGTTAAAGAGGACTAGGATGGGATTGTAACACCCCTACTAAGGTCACATCCCTGATGCACTGTAAAGAGAGTTTTCCTGGGGTGTGGCCTGCACCACCTTTTATCTTACAAGAGACAAAAGGAAAGGGAAGCAAGCAGAGAGTGGGGGACCTCATACCACCAAGAAAGCAGTGCTGAGAAAGCAGTGCCAGGAGCAGAGCATGTCCTTTGCACCTGAAGTTCCCACGCTGAGATGCTCCCAGACTAAAGGAAGACTGAAGACAAGGAACTTCCTCCAGAGCTGACGGAGAGAGAAAGACTTCCCCTGGAGCTGATGCCTTGAATTTGGACTTGTGGCCTACTAGACTGTGGGAGAGTAAATTTCTCTTTGTTGAAAGCCATCCACTTGTGGCAGCACTAGATGACTAAGACAGAATTATAAAAGAGAGAAGTGAGTAGAGAGACATGGGGACCTCATACCACTAAGAAAGCAGCACCGGGAGTGAAACACGTCCTTTGGACCTGGTGTCCTGTGCAGAGACGCTCCTAGACGAGGGGAAGCTTGATGACAAAGACCTTCCTCCAGAACCAACAGTGAAAGCCTTCCCCTGGAGCTGACGCCCTGAATTTGGACTTCTAGCTTACTAGACTGTAAGAAAATAAATTTCTCTTTGTTAAAGCCATCCACTTGTGGTATTTCTGTTATAGCAGCACTAGATAACTAAGACAGAGGGCCACGTGGGAAGATAGAGCCTGGACCATCACAAAAAGAGATTGACTGTAGATGCACCCTACCCTACACTAATCCTGCCTTATTAACATAACAAAGACAACCCATTCCCAAATGGGATTATAACCACAGGCATGGAGGTTAGGATTTACAACACGTATTTTTGGGGGACACAATTCAATCCATAACAGTGACCATCCATGGATGAATGGATAAGCAAAATGTGGTACATACAATGGAATATTGCATAACCGTAAAGAACAATGATGAGTCCATGACATATTATAACATGGATGGACCTGGAAGGCATATGCTAAGTGAAATAAGTCAATCACATAAGGACAAATATTGAATGATCCCTGTTTTATAAGAAGACAATAGATACATATATATATAAACAGGCCAATGTTCATTGGTGTTACTGGTGGGGGGTGGGGGGAATCATGCTGTAGATCATAGATACTTGTTATTTTTGGTGATGGGAAAAGTGGTACCAAATGTGGGTATAGTGAGCACAACTGGACCACAGTAAATGATGTCGCTGAGAAGCGCTCAAGAGAAAAGATGTTTGTACTAAAGAATTTGAAATATATAATTTGGCAACAACACCAATAATAACCAAAAAATGAGTGTATGATCACATATGTATGTGTATAGGCATATAGGTACATGGATAGGTGCAGGTGTATACATATGTGTGCACAGATAGAAGTATCTATATATACGTGTAAGTATAGACATTTGCGTGCAGGTACATATATCTGTCAAGTCAATTCTGACTCGTAGCGACCCTACAGGACAGAGTAGAACTGCCCCATAGGGTTTCCAAGGAGTGGCTGGTGGATTCCAACTGTCAACCTTTTGGTTAGCAACCAAGCTCTTAACCACTGTGCTGCCAGGGCTCCACATACATTCACAGAAGACACAATTACAGATACTTCTTAGCTGTAATCAAATAACTTGTGAGATTGGTTTTCTAGGTATGAAGGTTTAAGACCTCAGTCTCATGGGAAAACTCAATCAGTTGGCATATTACAGTTCACAAAGTTCGTTTTTGCATCCTAGTAAAGTGAGTAGGGTCTAGGGTCTTAAAAGCTTGAAAGCAGTCATCTAAGTTACAACTCTTGGTCTCTACTCATCAGGAGCAAAAGAGTAAGAAGAAAATCAAAGTGTTAGAGAAGAAAGTACTCTACAGGGCTAATAACCTACACAAGCCACAGCCTCATCTACCCTGAGACCAGAAGAAGTAGATGGTGCCCAGCTACCACTACTGACTGTTCTGATCAGGGCCACAATAGATGGACCCTGATAGAAAGGGAGAAAAATGTGGAACAGAACTCAAATTATTAAGAAGTCCAGACTCACTGGACCAGTTGAGACCAGAGGACTTCCTGAGACTATTGCCCTGAGATACGCTTTAAACCTTGGACTGAAGCTATCCCCTGAGATCACCTTTTAGCGAACTAACAGAGTCCCACACAAAATAAAGGACATTACTCGTAAGCACAGTGCTCTACTAGAAAACCACATATATGAGACCAAAGGGTCAACATTTACTCTAAAGCAAAGATGAGAAGATAAGGGGGCAAGGAAACTAGAGTACTGGAAATGGAACAACTAGAACACAATTAAGGAGAATGTTGACGCATTGCAAAAAATGTAGCTAATGTCACTGAACAATTTGTACAGAAATTGTCAAATGGGAACCTAATTTACTGGGTAAACTTTCACCAAAATCACAATAAAACATTATTTAAAAAAAAGAAATATCATGTGAGCAGAAGAAACCAGACACAAAAGAGTGCACACTGTGTGATCCCATTGGCAAGAAAGCCAAGAATAGCAATCCATGGCAAAGGAAAGCAGATCAGTGGTTGTTTGGGAAACATTGGGTGACAAATGTAAGTGAGCATGAGGAGACTTTTGGGGTCGATAAAAATGTTCTGTATCTGGATTGTGGAGGTGATTTCACAGGTTATGCTGTTGTTGTTAGGTGCCATTGAGTCGCTTCTGACTCATAGCAACCCTAAGTACGACAGAATGTAACACTGCCCGGCCCTGTGCCATCCTCACAATCATTGCTATGTTTGATCCCATTGTTGCAGCCACTGTGTCAGTCCATCTCGTTGAGGGTCTTCCTCTCTTTCGCTGACCTTCTACTTTACCAAGCATGATGTCCTTCTCCAGGGGCTGGTCTCTCTTGACAACATGTCCAAAGTACGTGAGACACAGTCTCGCCATCCTCACTTCCAAGGAGCATTCTGGCTGTACTTCATCCAAGACAGATTTGTTCCTTCTTCTGGCAGTCCATGGTACGTTCAATATTCTTGCCAACACCATAATTCAAGGCATCAGTTCTTCTTTAGTCTTCTTTATTCATTGTCCAGTTTTCGCATGCAGATGAGGTCACTGAAAATATTCATGGCTTAGGTCAGGCCCACCTTAGACTGCAAAGTGACATCTTTGCTTTTGAACACTTTAAAGAGGTCTTTTGCAGCAGATTTGCCCGATGCAACATGTCTTTTGATTTCCTGACTGCTGCTTCCATGAGCGTTGATTGTGGATCCAAGTAAAATGAAATCCTTGACAACTTCAATATTTTCTCCGTTTATCATGATGTTGCTTACTGGTCCAGTTGTGAGGATTTTTGTTTTCTTTATGTTGAGGTATAATCCATACTGGAGGCTGTAGTCTTTGACCTTCATCAGTAAGTGCTTCAAGTCCTCTTCACTTTCAGCAAGCAAGGTTGTGTCATCTGCATAATGCAGGTTGTTAGTGAGTCTTCCTCCAATCCTGATTCCCATTCTTCTTCATATAATCCAGGAACTTCTCCATTTATTTGCGCAACATACAAATTGAATAACTACAGTGAAAGGATACAACCCTGAAACACGCTTTTCCTTATTTTAAACCACTCCGTATCCCCTTTTTCTGCCGCTTGTTCTATGTACAGTTTCCTCATGAGCACAATCAATCTTCTGAAATTCCCATTCTTTCAATGTTATCCATAATTTGTTTTGAACCACACAGTTGAATACATTTGCATAGTCAATAAAACAGGTAAATCTCTTTCTGGTATTTTCTGCTTTCAGCCAAGATCCATTGGACACCCGGCAATGATATCCCATATCCCTGGTTCCATGTTCTCTTCTGAATTTGGCTTGAGTTTTTGACAGTTCCCTGTTGATGTATCTCTGCAACAGTTTTTGAATTTCATTCAGCAAAATTTCACTTGCATGTGATATTAATGATACTGTCCAATGATTTCCTCATTCTGTTGGATCACTTTTCTTTGGAATGGGCACAAATATAGATCTCTTCAGTCAACTGGCCAGGTAGTTGTCTTCCAAATTTCTTGGCATAGACAAGTGAGCACATCCAGCATTGCATCCGTTTGTGGAAATATCTCAGTTGGCAGTCTGTCAATTCCTGGAGCCTAGTTTTTTGCCAGTGCCGCTTGGACTTCTTCCTTCCACACCATCAGTTCTTAATCATATGCTACCTCCTTGTCTTAGTCATCTAGTGCTGCTGTAAAAGAAATACCACAAGTGGATAGCTTTAACAAAGAGAAGTTTATTCTCTCACAATCCAGTAGGCTACAAGTCCAGATTCAGGGTGTCAGCTCCAGGGGTACACTTTCTCTGTTGGCTCTGGAGGAAGGTCCTTGTGATGCATCAGGCTTCCTTTGGTCTGGGAGCATCTC
>NW_004444056.1:6749046-6786362 GCF_000243295.1 Trichechus manatus latirostris | reverse complement strand
ACTTTCTCTGTTGGCTCTGGAGGAAGGTCCTTGTGATGCATCAGGCTTCCTTTGGTCTGGGAGCATCTCAGCACAGGAACCTCAGGTCCAAAGGATGTTCTCGGCTCCCGGCACTGCTTTCTTGGTGGTGTGAGGTCCCCCTGTCTCTCTGCTTGCTTCTCTCTTTTATATCTCAAAAGAGATTGGCTTAAGACACTACCTAATCTTATAGACTTCATCAGTATAACTGCTGCTAATCCATCTTATTACATCATAGTGATAGAGTTTACAATACATAGGGAAATCACATCAGATGATAAAATGGTAGACAATCATACAATACTGGGAATCATGACCTAGCCAAGCTGACAGATATTTTTGTGGGACACAATTCAATCCATGACACTCCTGAAATGGTTGAACATCGACCCATTCTTTTTGGTACAGTGACTGTATATTTCTTCCATCATATGTGTATATACCTGTGCAATATATTGTATGAACACTATAACTCAATAAGGCTAATTTTTAAAGAGCAAACATTGCCTGGTAATGAATGAATGAATGAATGTGAGTGAAGCTGTGAAATCCAGGAGGTGCCTGAGCATCTTTCTGAAGAGCCACCTGCACACACTGTGGTGGCATCCACTGTGGAGTCGATCAGTGGTAGAGGCTCTGGGTGCCTTGCCCACACCCTGGGCCCACTCTGAGGGCTGCTCCCTGCCTGGGCACTCTCTAACTTGAAGAGCCTGTCCCCCAAGGACAGATAAAGCGCCCCCAGAGCAGTCTTCCACAAATGGCAGATGGGAATTAGTGGACGGGACCATTCTGAGGCATGGTCCACACAGTCTCTCAGAGGATCCCAGTAGGATTGAGCCTCAGTTGCCCACAGTCAAGTCTGCTCCCTTCCCTACCCCTCCACTTCCTCCCAGTGTTTTCTGGGATCAACTCCCAAATGAAGGGCAGCCCCCAAGTGCAGGGCTCAGCCCTGCCAGCTTTCTTCTCTTCCTCCAGAGAGATGCTCTCCTCCACCACCCAACCCGCTGTCTCCCCATCCACAGCAGTCCTTCTGTCCTCAGCTCTTCCTCTCGGGGAATTCAGACTGGGGCAACGCGAGGGCCTCCTTCTGGATGCCGGTCACTGTGAGCCCAGAGCTGCCACCAGCCAGGACTCCAGATACATAAAGGAGACCCACCTCGGAATGAAGAGGGAAGGCAGCAGCCGTGAACTGTGGAAGGAAAGCCTATTGGTGGGGGAGGGGGCTACACCCCGGGTGCCGGTTGTCCTGGGCCCACCCGCACCCCTTTCTACCCACTTTTTGGTTATGGCCGCCAAATAATCCCTCTTTTTGCCTAAGCTCTTGCCACTGGGATTCTGACATTTGTATCTAAATCCACCTGACCTACACAAATGATAACAAGAGGAATAAAACGGCCCCTCTTATTTCAACATCAGGGAATATTGTGTTTCAGCTACGCATCTAAGTCAAATAATAGAATATTCACTGACTTCTTTTTTGTCAAATGTTCCTCTTTTAATCTTAGTTTTTCCAAAAATTATGATGTGTTATAACAATTTTAATATACTTATGAGTTTCATATAAATACAATCATGCACACTTCCCTCACTAGAAAATGCTTCAGACTTGTTTTGGTTTGAAAAATGCAGTCGCTATGAATGTATCCCAGAGAAATAAGTGCCCCTCAAATTAAGCAATTTGCACACTGTTGCTTACTATCATTTTCCTGGATTCTGTTTATTGTAAACCAAACCCACTGCCATCGAGTTGATTCCAACTCTTAGCAATCCTACAGGACAGAATAGAACTGCCCCATAGGGTTTCCAAGGCTGTAATCTTTACAGAAGCAGGCTGCTACATTTTTCTCTCACAGAGCAGCTGAATGGGTTCGAACCGCTGTCCTCTCGATTAGCAGCCAAGCGCTTAACCACTGTGCCACCAGGTCTCCCCCTGTTTCTTGTAAGAGCCAGCTAAATAGCATTAAAATGAAGCTTTTCAAAGAAAAAATAAGCTGCTCACATTCACAGCTTGGCACCAATGTTCCCCTTGCACTCTGGTCCACCCCTCACACTTGATGTGCGTAACCACAGCATGCTGACAGATTTGCACAGTACCCTTCACACAACATAGCAGCGCATTTCGCCCTGGGAGCCTACGCCTTTGAAACTACCCTCGTAAGGCTCCACCACATTCCATCCAGCACACGATGTCCAATGTGCTTGCACTGTCTTCCACTGTTGAACATGCTGGCCTGTAGAAAGTTCTTTCCTGCTTATAGGTAATGCCACAATGAGAGTTTCCTGCGTGTATGCCTTCTTCTTTCAATTGTTTCCTGGGAATAACTTCCCAGGCACTCCATTACTGTGTCCAAAGCTGAGAATGGTTTCTGTGCTTCTAGATAACAGGCTTGCAAACTGCCTCCCGAGCCATGGCCCAGCCAAGTGGGAGAATGTGGGATTGGAAGAAAGTCAAGCACCCCACAATAGAGAAGGAGGCAGACAAATTCTGCTGGAGCCACTACAGAACACTATAAAACCACTGCCATAACTCTTAGTTGGATACTTCAATCTGTGGAAACGCACTCATTAGCAAGTTAAGTTTTATTTTGTCTTTTATGGTCAATTGATCTTTTTATTGTGGTAAAAATATCTATAACACAACATCTGCAAATTCAACGTTTTTGACATGTACGATTCGGTGACATGGATTATTGTCAAAGTTTCCATCCCCATAAACAGATACTCGTTGCTTCCAAGCAATGATTCCCCCTGCAAGTTAAGTTTTTGTTTTTTAAAAAAGAGCATCAAATAGGACTCAGACATACCAGTTACAACCTTATGAGGATGCAGGTGTGTGAGTCCTTTGCCAGGGTGAACAAGAACCCAGGGAATAGAAAGAGTGAGTGTATGGATTTTACCAGGTACTTTTTTTTTTTTAATGTTCATGTTGCTTTTGCAGAGTGATGCATCACAGCTGAGCTTACCATTTCTTAGAATCTCCAGGGGCCCAAGCCTTTCCCTGGAGCCCCAGAGCTGCATATCTCAACAGCCTACTCCACCTGTGTTCTAAATGCATCACCTCCCAAAGGGAACAGGGACCACCCCCAGACCCCGTCCTCATCACAGTCAGCAGCCTGAGAATTAGCTTCGACAGCACCCTCCTCCTGACCTCCAGCCCATGTCGTCAGCATGTGATACCTATTCTAACTGCCAAGTATTTCCTGAATCTACCCATTTCTTTCCTTACCACTGCCTCACCTGAGGTCAGGACACCATTCCTTTCCCCCTGACGACTGTGGTGATGTTTCAGTTGGTCCCCTACACTGTCCACATTGGAGCCAGAGAGAGCGATGACAAATGCAAATCAGATGTATCATTTGTCTGCTTTAAATGCTATGGTGGCTTGCCATTGCTGTAAAGCTATGCAATCCAACATGGCAGCCACAGGCAATGATGCTACTTAAATTTAAACTTGAATTCATTAACATTAAAAATTAAGTTCCTTAGAGGAACTAGCCACATTTCAAGGGCTCAATAGCTACGTGTGCCTGATGGCTAGCATATTGGACAGTGCAGATATAGAACATTCCTGTCACTGCAGAAAGTTCTACTGGACAGCACTGCATCTAAAGATAACTGACCCTCAAGGCCCTACCAGTGACTCCAATCTCACCGTCTACCATGTTCCACACTCACCACCCTTCAATCACTGCAAACCTTGAAAGTCCTAGCATCCCTTCCCACCTCAGTGTTTTTGTACATGCTGCTTCCTCTGCCTGGAATCCTGCCTCTGCCCCCACTCCCCTTCCCACACACACCTCATCTAGCTAACTCCTTTCCTCTGTTTAGAATTCAGTGTTTGTATCGCTTGCTCAGACATTTCCCTGTCTTCCCTGATGAGGTTAATCCCCTAGCAGAGCAATCCTGTGGCTTCTCTTTCAAGTGCTTCGCTTTTAACTTAAATAGCAAATTGTATCACTCCTGGCTTAATGTCTGTTTCCCCAGCAAGAATGTCACCTTCGGGATGGCGGGTGCTGTCACAGACTGAATAGTGTTCCCTAAGAATACATGTTGAATTCTTGGTCCTCGTGCCTGTGGATGTGATCCTGTTTGGAAAGAGGGTTTTTCTTTTGTCTTGTTAATGGGGTCATGCCAGTGTAGGGTGGATCCTAAAACTATCACTTATGAGTCAGAAAAAGAAGAGAACAGACACAGAGACACACACACATGGGGGAAGACAGATGCCATGTGAGGATTATCTACAAGCCAAGGAACCAGGGAACACCCACAGCTACTGACGAGGAAGGAATCGACAGGGCTGAGACCCTGATTTGGACTTTGAGCTTCTAGAATTGTTAGAAAATAATTTCCTGTTCTTTAAAGCCACCTACTTGTGGTATACCTGTTATAGCAGCACTAGATAACTAAGATCAGTGTCTCACTTGTCTTGGGCAACAATCAAGAATAAGTGGGTACACATAAAAAAAAAAAAAAAAAACCTGTTGCCGTCCATTCGATTTCGACTCATAGAGACCCTATAGTAGGAGATAAATAAATATCTGTTTGTCTTAGTTATCTGGTGCTGCTATAACAGAAATACCACAAGTAGATGGCTTTAACAAAGAGAAGTTTATTCTCTCACAGTCCAGTAGGCTAGAATTCAGGGCACTGGCTCCAGAGGAAGGCTTCCTCTCTCTGTTGGCTCTGGAGAAAGGTGCTTGTGTTCATCAAAAGACATCATTAAGGAAATGAATAGGCAAGTCGCATACTGGGAGAAAATGTTTGCCACACATATATCTGACAAAGAACTAGTATCAAGAAATACATAAATAACACCTACAACTCAATAATAACAAAACAAACAACCCAATTTTTTTAATAGGTAAAAGATTTGAACAGACTATTTACAAAGGAATATGCACAAGTGAACGACAAGCACATGAAAAAGTACTCAGCACCATCAGTCATTAGGAAAATGTACACTTAAACCACATTGAGATACTACTACACACCCACTAGAGAGGCCAATATGTAAAAACTGACAACAGCAAACGTTGGTGAGAGCGTGGAGTAACTGGAACTCTCATACGTTGTTGGTGGGGATGGGAAATGGTACATTTCTCTCTGAAAAGGCTCTGGCAGTCTCTTATACAACTAAACGTTCCCTGTCCTCTGATCCTGTGATTCCACACTTAGGTGTTTACCCAACAGACATGAAAGCATGTATCCAAAAAAACAAAAAGACTTGTACAAGAACATTCATAGCAACTTTCACAGTAACCAAAACCTGAAACAGCCCCGGGTCCAGGTAAATAAATGAATAAACTGATTGTGATATAGCTCCAAAATGGAATAACACTCACTAAGAAAAAGGAACAAACATGAATGAACCACAAAATCATTCTCCTGAGTGGAAGAATCCTTTTACAAAAGAAGACTTACTGCACGATTCCAGTTATATGAAACTTTGAAACAGGCAAAACTAATTTACAATAGGAAAAGTCATAACTATAGTTCCTTCTGAGGAATTGAGGGTGAAGATTGACTGAAAAGGGGACATGAGAGAGTTATCTGGGGTGACGGAAATGTTCTGTATCTTGATAGGGGTTTGGGTTACACAGGTTACAGGGGTGGATGCATTTTTCAAATTCATCAAAAGGTACACAGGAGATTTATAAATTTCCTTGGACCATGACTCTAGCTTAAAAAATAAATTAATGAATACAAATAGAATTTAAAAATATATATGTGTGTGTGGAGCCTTGGTGGCACAGTGATTAAGTGCTTGGCTGTTAACCAAAAGGTCAGTGGTTTGAACCCACCAGCTGCTCTGAGGCAGAAAGATGTGGCAGTTTGCTTCCATAAAAAGTACAGCATTGGAAACCTTATAGAGGAGTTCTACTCTGTCCTATAGGGTCTTTATGAGTCAGAATCCACACGACAACAATGGATTTATATATATATCTCCAGAGGGAATAGGAAAAACAAGATCAGCCAGAAGTTGACTGTGGTTGAATATACCAAACCCCATTGCCACTGAGTCTATTCCTACTCATAGCGATGCTGTAGGACAGAGTAGAACTGCCCCCATAGGGTTTCCAAGGCCATAATCTTTACGGGAACAGACTGCTACATTTTCCTCCCACAGAGTGGCTAGTGGGTTTGAACAACCAATCTTTTGGTCAGCAGCCAAGCGCTTAACCACCGTGCCACCAGGGCTCCTTGCGGTTGAGTATAATGGGGGTTAATTTTACTATTTGGTCTACTTTTGTATATGTTTAAATTTTTCCATAATAAAAAGTTTACAAAATTTGAGTCTTAAAGTTCTGGGAGTCTTCCAGAATTCTGTATTAAGTGTAATTATCCCTAGAAAGGGCTCTCATCTTCACCTTAACAATTAACTTAGGGTAAGTTGATTAACTGAAAACATTGCCCAGAGACCTGGAGACCTCGGGCTCCTAGAGCAGGGAAAGAAGGAAGGAGAGAGTCTCAGGGAGAAGGCTGGGCAAGCAGGCCTCAGGGGCTTCAGGCTCCACCTGCTTCAATTCTGTCTTGGTCATCTAGTGCTGTTATAACAGAAATACCACAAGTGGATGGCTTTAACAAAGAGAAGTTCATTCTCTCACAGTCCAGTAGGCTACAAGTCCATATTCAGGGTGTCAGCTCCAGGGGTACACTTTCTCTGTTGGCTCTGGAGGAAGGTCCTTGTGATGCATCAGGCTTCCTTTGGTCTGGGAGCATCTCAGCGCAGGAACCTCAGGTCCAAAGGACGCTCTCGGCTCCTGGCACTGCTTTCTTGGTGGTATGAGGTTCCCATGTGTCTCTGCTTGCTTCTTTCTTTTATATCTCAAAAGAGATTGGCTTAAGACACTATCCAATCTTGTAAACCTCGTCAGTATAACTGCCACTAATCCACAGTGATTGAGTTTACAACACATAAGGAAATCACATCAGATTATAGAATGGTACACAGTCATACAATACTGGGAATCACGACCCAGCCAAGTTGACAGACATTTTTGGGGGACACAATTCAATCCATGACACACTCCATGGTGCCAAGTACACAGGAGATTTGTAAATTTCAGTGGCCTAAGGGTAGCTGGGCAGTTAATAGGTGAGGAGTCTTGGAAGGGCGGGGCTTCGGAGAGCACAGTGCTCTGAGGGCTCTGAGCAACGTGGACAATAACACATGAAGAAGTACTCAGACGCTTTCCCAGACCACCACTAGTGTGCCCCTGTGAAAGTGTCCCTTCAATGCCCACTGGTCTGAGAAGCTGTTTGATGTTCTACCCTAGCTCTGAAGTCAAACTCTGAGCCCGCCCAGGACATTCCAAAATGAAGTTGCCTCTCCAGTCGCCTTCCACACCAACTCCAGGACTTGGGCATGTGTTTGACAATCTTGGATTCATCCAATAAATGTGTCCAAGGAAGGGATCTATATCCAAAGGCAAACTGACCCCATGCCGCAGAATTCCAGGGCATTGGGTGAGCCCTACTTACTCAATTTTCCCCACTTTCCTCCTACCAGGCACAGAATGCACTCTGGAACCCAATTCTTCCCCCATGAGTAGTGCCCCGAGCCAAAGTTCTTCAAGAATAAATGCTTTTATCTGTTTTCAAGTATGCATATTTACCAGACACTTGTCTCTTCTTCAGAGCCCTGGTGGCACAGTAGTTAAGATCTTGGCTGCTAACCAAAAGGTCTGCAGTTTAAATCCCCCAGCCACTCCTTGGAAACCCTCTGGGGCAGTTCTACTCTGTCCTGTAGGGACATTGAAAACAGTAACGCTCCCCATCTTTTTCTTTTGTTTTGCTCCTTAGCTCTTGTCACCTTCTGTTGCATTATATAATTAACTTACTCAGTTATTTTATGTATAGCCCCCTGTTCCCTTAAGAACGCAAGTCCCACAGGGCAGCCATCTGCCCTTGGCTCACAGCCCCATCCCAGCATTCCGAAGACTGTCTGACACTCAAATGGCTCTATATATGTGGGATATGAGTGACTGCCCAAGGCCAACAGTTACACTTGCAAAATTCTCTCTAAATTAGTTTGCATTTCTATGTTCTATTTCTCATATTATCAGCCTCGTATATGTCAAAGTACTATATTTTAGACATAGCTTCCCCTCTTCTCTGCCTTTTATGAGAAGCTACTTCAGTCCCTAAGGGGTGCAAACAGTTAACACACAGCTGCCAACTGGAAGGTTGGAGGTGCAAGTCCACTCAGAGTCTCCTTGGAAGAAAAGCCTGGTGATCTACTTCTGGAAAATCTGTCACTAAATCCCTACAGAGCACAGATTTTCTGTGACACACATGGGGTCACCATGAGTCGCAGATGACTCCACAGCAACTGACGTTTCACTTTTCCTCTCACTTCATTCTGTCAAGGCTGAAGTCTCCGCTACCAATCTCTACATTAGTGGGTTGTTCCGTTTCAGGTGGTCACCGTCCCTGAGTCTATAAACCAAAGCGGCTACCCCAGGGAGTTCTCAAAGCTTGCCTCAACACTGAGAGACACTGGTACCAGAGAAAGGGTTCTTTCACCAAATACACAGAGCAAATAATGTGCTGGGCCCTTCCCATCCTGCGAGGTGCTAGAATGTTCCATGTAGCTCTGGTAGGAAACCACTGGGAGGGGCTGTCAGAAGGGCTGGGCACAGACCAGGAAGAGGAAGCCCATTATCCTGGGGGACAACCACCTGCCTCAGGGACCTGGCTCCTCCGGGGCATCTGGTGACCCCTGCCCAGGGTATCTACCTCTGGTTTTTCCTCTGGGAGGGCAGAGAGGCCGAGGGCTGGGGTTTATTTCTTAGTCATACTGTCATGAAGACTAATTACATCTAATAAGCACCAGCTCCCAAGTCTTCGAGAACTAAGTCCCACATATATCCCTGTTACATTTGTTCTCGCTTTTAAACACCCTTTGTTGTTTCGGAAACATCATTACAACGATTTTAAGGTGTTGCTTGTAAAATTCCTGAAGTGTTGGAATGGGTCACAAAGCTAAAGGTTTCTGCACAGTGAGGACAGTGTTTCTGGGTCCTTCTCTACAATGAGAGGAGTGACATCACCTAGGTCCTGCCTATGAACGTCCAACCAGGCCATGATTCCATTCCCTGGTGCTGTGGCAACCCTAAGTGTAGCCCAACTTGCTGTTGGTAGAGGATCATTAGGTAGAGTGGGAGCTAGGGTGTTACACAAGTTAGCTCACGGCATCTGAACTGGGCTTCAGCACATTCTGTGGTGGAGTCCAGTGCCCAGAACCATGCTGGCTCTCACCTTTCTGCATCTGTACGGCATACCACCTCCACCCACGTCCACTCACCCACCATCGAGGATCTTCCCTCAGAGCTGTGGGTGCCAGAGCTGCTAGCACCTGGCCTTGGAATGCTCTCTCCCCATATTCCCATTCTGCTAATCCCATCAATCCTTACGGGTCCACCTTCTCCTGGAAGTCATCCCCACTGGCAGCAGGTCCCCTCAGCATTCCTCTGATATGACTCGTCTCTATGGCCAATCTGAACTCTTCTAATAGCCTTCGGTCTAATACAGTTGCTTGTTTCCTTGGTTTGGTTTGGTTTCATTTTAAGTAGTATTTACTGAGCACTTGCTATGCTCCAGACTCTAAACTAAACCCTTCAAGTACGTTTTCTCAGGTCCCTCAATAATCTGTGACAGAGGCATGATGGTCCTCACCTTACACATGAGAAAGTGAGGCATAGAGAGGTGAGAAATTTGCCCCCGGTTCCTCTAGCTTCAGAGTGCCTGGTTGGTGCAAATGGTTAACATGCTCAGCTGCTAACCAAGGCACCTCAGAAGAAAGGCCTGGCAATCTACTGCTGAAAAGTCTGCCATTGAAAACTCTATGGAGCACAGTTCTACTTTGACACACACGGGGTCACTGTGAGTCAGAATTGACTTGACGGCAATTGGTTCTTCCAGGTACTGAGTCAAGATCCAAACTCAAGTCAGGGAGGGAGGAGGGGCATGTGCTCCCCCCATGGAGAGTAGGTGGAAAGAGGAGCAGACAAACGCAAAAGAAGGTGCAGCCCCATGACTGGGTGGGGCAGAGGTGGGCAGCGTTGGGACTCCCACCCACTGCTGTGTTACATGGCACTGAGGAGACAGCTATGGTACATGCAGGGGCTTGGCAGGAGTACCTGCAACATGCCAAAGGGGTACCCACTGTCCCAGGGCCCCTCCAGCCATGGGCACTGCAGCCTAAAGGAGTGAAGACCAGAAACCCTTCCTCAAACTGTCAGGCCCACACACACCCCAGTGTTTCTTTCAAACCCCACTGGGGGCCTTGGCCAGTCCTGGGGCCAGAAAGCTGTGGATCCAGATTTATTTGATCTAAAAATACAAAGAAACGTGTAAGTTCTAGCCCTGAAATATCATGGAGCAAATTCATGCTTGTCACCAGTATATTAGCCTTTCAACCTTGTATGATTCACTTCATTGCTTCATTCAGCAATAATTTCCTCAGGCCTTGCCAAGGGTCAGGAACTTTCTGGTGGCTGGGGATTAAAAAAAAAAAAAAACAGTTACTGTCAATTCCAACTCATAGAAACTCCACGAATGTCAGAGCAGAACTGTGCTCCATACGGTTTTCAGGAGCTGACTTTTCATAGGTAGATTGCCAGGCCTTTCTTCTGAGGCACCTCTGGGTGGACTTGAACCTCCAATCTTTCAGAAGCAGTTGAGTGTGTTAACCATTTGCACCAGCCAGAGATTCCTAGTGGCTGGGGATACAGCAGTAAAGAAGACAGGCAAGGTCTTTATTTATGCACCTAACACATTGTGAATGGGTGCTAAGAATGGCAGAATAAAATAAAATCAAACAAGCAAGAAAAATACCCGGTAGTGATCATTGAAATTCACCACCCATCAGTCAGTCTGTCATACTGTGGTGGCTTGCATGCTGCTATGATGCTGGAAGCCATGCCGTCCGTATTTCACTTACCAGCAAACACTGCCTAATTCACAGTCGAGCCACACACACTGTGTTCATCACAGACCCGTTTTCTGCAGCCATCTCCCCCGGACCCTCAGCTCCTTCTGCAGTGAGATGAGCGCTGAGCCCCTACTGACCAGGTCACCAGAGAGGGGAGAGGCTCCAGCTCCAATCAGTCACCTGCCCTCCTCCCAGCACAGAGATGGGTGGGGCTCCTGCCTCCCAAGTGACTTGGGCCTCCCAAGGGAATGTGTAGGGGTGCTGGGACAACTGGTGTGATGGATTGAATTGCGTCCCCCCAAATATGTGTTGGAACTCTAACCTGTACATCCGTGGATGTGATCCTGTTTGGAAATAGGGTTTTCTTTATGTTATTGAGATCATTCCCAAGTGGGGCAGGTTCTAAATCTAATCACTTCCGAGTCATAAAAGAGGCCGAGTAGACACAGAGACAGACTAACACATGGGAGAAGACAGGTGCCACATGAGGATTATCTATAAGCCAAGGGAACAAGACAGACCCTGGATTACCTACAAGAAAGGAACCGACACAGTGGAGAGCCAGCATTTGGAAGTCTAATCTGCAGAACTGTGAGAAAATAAATTTCTGTTCCTGGGATCTCTTTTGTGTTTCTGTTACGGCAGCACTAGGTAGCCATGACAACTGCTGAGGGGAGTGGGGAGCTGGGGTGCAGCTGGTTTCTGGAGAAATGGTGCCGTGAGCGAGGTTCCAGGCCAGAGAGACTGCAAGAAGGGCCTGAGGAGGGAGCGCTGAGGTTGCAGGGATGCCTGCCTTGGGCTGTGGAGGAGGAGGACCACTGTGGAGATGCGGGGAGCCCTTGGACAATCACAGTCCTGTGAACAAAAGAAACCACCAAAAGAAAAAAGTTAGGGGTTCTGTTAATGCTGTAATTATGTGTTTCAAAACGCCTACAGAACGGGGATTAGGAAAACCGAGCTGGTGATCACTTTGCGGCTGTGTTTAGGTGAATCCCTTTGACATCACAAATGGTGTTTACAGTACTTAGTCTGTGAGCAGGCCATCCACGCCCAACACCCAGCACACCTGGGCACCATCTGAGTATTAACTGAGGAGGGAGAAGAGCCAGGGTGAGGCCACCTCCTGGAGGCAATACAGGTGGGCTGGCACAGCCTGGTAGGGACCTGACTGGTCCAACCCTCCCCACTGCCCAATACCTGCTTCCTTCCCTCCACTGCTCTCCAGACTGCCACCAAACACCTGCACCCCTCATTGCTTTAGCACACACCAGCGAGCACCCAGGATGTCTGTGTCTCTGAGAACACTTCCAGAGTGTGTCTTTAAAGAGCTGTACAAGTTACGAAGGAGCCCTGGTGGCACAATGGTTAAGAGCTCAGCTGCTAACCGAAAGGTCAGCGGTTCAAACTGGGAGAAAGATGTGGTAGTCTGCTTCCATAAAGATTACAGCCTTGGAAACCCTATGGGGCAGTTTTACTCTGTCCTATAGGGTTGGTGTGAGTCAGAATCGACTTGACGGCAGTGGGTTTGGTTTCTTTTAGTGCACAAGTTACACCCCATCTGAATAACATAGAATCCAGAGAGGGCAGGGTCTTGACGGTTTTGTTCGCTGAGCTCCTTGTGGCCAACACACCCAGTGATCCACACCCATGTGTAATCCTCTCTCCCGAGGGTGGACAAGACTAGTGACTTGCTTCTAAGCAATACACTATGGAAAAGGTGATGGGATGCCACTCCTACGATTAGGGTATAATATATTTAATACTTCCTCTTGCCCTCATCTCTCGGTTTGTCATATTGTGGTGGTGGTCTGTGTGTTGCTATGACTCTGCCTTTTGAACACCAGCAGGGTCACTCATGGTGGACAGGTTTCAGTGGAGCCTCCCAACGAAGACAAACTAGGAAGAAAGGTCTGGTGATCTACTTCCAAAAATCAGCCAAAGAAAACCCTATGGATCACAGCAGAATATTGTCTGATGTAGTGGTAGAAGATGAGCCCTCTAGGTTGGAAGGCATTCAAAATACACAGTAGCCACAACCATGGACTGGAGCTTACAAACCATCATGAAAGTGGTGCAGGACCAGGCAATACTTCATTCTGTTGCACATGGGTCACCATGTGTTAGAGCCCACTTGACGGCAACTAACAAGAAAAACGTGCTAACATGCATTGGAAAGAGTCTCCTGCTGGTCATGAGGAATAAGCCACGTTGTGAACTGCTCATGGAGGGAGCCATGTAGCAGGGAACTGTGGGTAGCCTCAAGGAGCTGAGGGCTACCAATCCAGCCAATAGCCAGTTAGAACTCAATAAAAGGCATAATGAACAGCTTTATTCCAGTGAATCTGAAATTCTAGATAAAAGACACAAATTCTCAGAAAACAAAATCTACCAAAAAATAGAATATCTGAATAGTCCTGTATCTTTTCAAGAAATTAAATTAATAATCCAAATCTTTCACACAAAAAAAACTCCTGGCCCAGATAGCTTCAGTGGCAAATCCTATCAAAATTAAGAAAGAAATTCTTCCATAAAATGGTAAAAGAAGAAACAGTTTACGACTCATTTTATAAGACCAGCAATATCATGTTCCCCAAACCCAACAAGGACATTTAGAGAAACGAAGATTGCAGGCTGATCTTCTCATGAACAAAGATACAAAAATCCTAAACAATGTATTAGCAGCCCAAATCCAGCAATATATAAAACAAGGATAATACATTAGAACCAAACTGAACTTATTCCAAGAACGCAAAGTTGGTTGAATATTCAAAAACCAATCAAAAAATGTTGTCACATTAACCGAATAAGGGATTATTAAAAATCATACAATCATCTTAATAGATGCAGAAAAGTGTTTGATAAAATTTAACCTATTCATGATTTTTTTAAAAAGAAAATTTTAGAAAACTAGGAAAAGAACAGATCCTTAGTCTAGTAAAGGGTAACCATAAAGCATCACATTTAATTGTAAAATATTAAAGTTTTCCCTCTGAGATGGGGAAAAAGACAAGATGCTACTATCAGTACTAATAAATAGCATTCTAGGGAAGGTCATGGCCAGCAAAAGTGGAAGGAAAGAAAGAAAGTACACCAGTGCTCATTCAGCATTGTTCACAATATCCAAAAGTTGAAAAGAACCCACGTGCCCAGAATGGATCAACAATGTGTGGTATATGCATACAATGGAATATTATTTCACCATAAAAAGGAATAAAGTTCAAATGCATTCTGCAACATGGATGAACCTTGAAAACATTATACTGAGTGAAATAAAGCAGGCACAAAAGGACAAATATTGTATGATTCTATTTAGCTGAAACATCTAGAATTGGGAAATGCATAAAGACAGAAGTTGATTCGTGGTTACCAGGGGCTGGGGGGATGGGTAATGGGAAGTTTCTGCTTAATGGGGACGGAGCTTCTGTTTGGGGCGGTGAACAAGCTTTGGAAACAAGTAGTGACTATGGTTACACAACACGGCGTGTGATTAATGCCGCTGGGCTGTACACTTGAAAATGGTTAAAACGAAAACTATAAAAAATAAAATACACGCCAGATTTTGAAGGCTTAGTATGAGAAAGAAGGTTGTAAAATACCTCCATTTTTCTATTCATTTTATGTTGAAATAATATTTTGGACAGATTGGGTTAAATAAAATATACGATTTTTTTTAAAAAAGAAAAGAAATAAAAGGTATAACCATTGGAAATGAAATCAAACAATCAACGTTCGTGAATAGTATGATCGTCTAGGAAGAAAACCCAAAAGAACCTACAAGACATCATTAGAGTTAAAAAACACGTATATGAAGTAACTGGATAAGATCAAAAGCCACAAATCAGGTGTACGTCTGTATAGTAGCAATAAATAGAAAATTATTTTTTAAATCTACCATTTATAATTGCATCAAAAATATCAAATACCTAGGAAAAATGTGACAAAAGATATGCAAGAATCTATACTGCGAAATATAAAACAATAGTAGAAATTTAAAGGAGATCTGAATAAATGCAGGCATATTCCATGTTTATAGACTGAAAAATGTAGCATTATAAAGATGTCAATTCTCTAAAAATTTATAATTTCAGTGTAATTCCAATCAAATTTTCGCCATTTGCGTGTATGTGTGAAACATGACAAGCTAATTGTAAAAGATGTGGAAACGGAATAACCATGACATTCTTAAAGAAGAACAAGGTGGAAGGACATGTTCTACTGGAAATTAAGATTCATTATAAAGGCTCGGTAGTGACACTGAGGTGACAGGGTTCTATTAGCACAAGGATTTAGAAAAAAAGAAATAGAAGACTGGAACAGACTAGAAAGCCCAGTGTTGCAACACACCGTCGTGGATCCTTGATTTATAGAGAGGGTGGCCCCGCAGGCCAGTGGGATCTCTCCAATACGCGGTGGTGAGCCACTGGGGTAACCATCTCTGCTTCACGCCATCCCAGGTGTACCGAGGCTGGGCGAATCTTTGTAAAAGGCAACCCAACGAAGCTTTGGGAGGCTAACATAGGTATCTTCAAGACTCCAGAATAGGCAAAGACTTCTTAAACTGGGCGTAAAAAGCACTAACCGTAAAGGGAAAGATTGATACATCTTGCCTACACTAAAATCAGGAACTTCTGTACCTCAGAAGCCATTGAGAAAGTGAAAACATGCAAAACGAAATGATAGTGTTCCAAGATGCAGGCTGAGGGGGTTAAAGGACGAAGAAAGGAATTACCATAAATCTCTGCAGTTTAAAAAAAAAAAAGTCGCCCTCACATCAATTCAAACTCATGGCGACCCCATGTGTGTCAGAGTAGACGCACATGCTGCTCTCTACTCCATGGGATTTTCAACGGCTGATTTTTCAGAAGTAGATTGCCAGGCCTTTCTTCCAAGGCACCCCAGAGTGGACTTGAACCTCTAACCTTTCAGTTAGCAGCTGAACATGTTAACCATTTGCACCACCCAGGGACTCCAAAGTCTCTGCATAGTAGTTGCCTTTAGGGGGATGAGGGGGTTAGGACTGGAAGGAAGCCCCCAAGATGGCTCGAGAGGCCACAACGTGCAGTTTCTTGGACTGGATGGAATTTACATGGGTGTTTGCTTTATGATAATTCATTAAGCTGTAGTTCATAAGTTTTCTGAATGTGTATCCTACTTTACAATAGAAAGATTGTGAAAATACATACATAAAGATTTAACCATTTTAAAAATTCCACTCAGGTGGATTTAGTGGTTTTGTTTTTTTGAAATAGATGGTAGCTGTATTTAAAAAGAAAAAGAGATTTCTGCTTATTATATGAAATACTAAAAGTATCCAGGCCAACCCTATGGGAAGTTCTAGGAAGAGAACGTGTTGTCACTCAGGATGGTTCTACTACGCTTCCGGGTCGGAGAAATGCTGAGCCCGTGGCAGTTCTGATTCTGCACCTAGAGGTACAAGCCTCTTGCCCCATTTATGTCTGGTGGTGTAAACGGTTAATGATCTCAACTGCTAACTGAAAGACTGGCGGTTTGAGTCTACCCAGAGGTGCCTTGGAAGAAAGGCCTGGTGATCTACTTCTGAAAAATCAGCCATTGGAACCCTATGGAGCACAGTTCTCCTTGACACACCTGGGGTCACCACGAGTCGGAGTCAAGTCAACAGCATCTGACTTTGCCTGGTCTCCGCAGGAACACTGCAGAAATAAATAGAATTGCTCACCCTGCGCTAGGCAAGACTATGGTTAAGCACACAAGTTCCTAAAGACACTGCTCTCAGCAAGAAACAGTGGCCAGAGGACAGTCATCTGACCAGTGGAATTCCTTACCCTCAGGTCTCATTCTTCCATTCAAGTGGCAAAATAGTCTGTGGAGGAGAACTCACACAGAATACAAATTTCTATTCTGCATAGTGGAAAAATCCAGTGTTTTAAAGGGTGCTGTGACTGAGCAAGCAAAAGGCCCTCCAGGAGGAAGCAAAGGAGCCAGTGACGAGCTGCGCTGGGCCAGGCTGGTGGACTAGCTGCCTGCACCTCCACACCCAGGCCAGCCTTCCAGGCTCTGGTCTGGTGTTTTCTGCTCGGAACAGCTCAGATCTCCTTGGAGGCAGCTTCAGACCTGAGGTGAAGCTCACAGAGCAAAGTGCTCAAGGAAGAACCCCCTGAGTGATTAACAAGGAAAAAAGCTTGCTCAGGACTTGATGTCCAAAAGGACGCTTGGGTTTTATGATTAGGAGTCACAAGGACCCAGACAGTTTCATGATGTTTTCACCTTTCCCAAATACCAAGGAAATGAGCAGCCAGGAGGCTTAAAGATCAAGGCCAAAATTACTTGGTTCTGAATTCAAATTATTTTCTAGGCATTGTTAGGGAATGGGAAAATAAATATTTTTTTTCTTTTATGTTTTAGGGAGACTAAGCATTCATGGGAGTTACTGTGATCTGAGAAAAGAATGCGTTAAGACCATTCCATGCTCATGGATTAGAAGACTTAATATAGTCAAAATATCAATACTACCCAAAGCAATCTACAGACACTATGCAATCCCAATCAAAATTCCAACAGCATTCTTTACAGAAATGGAAAAATTAATCCTCAATTTTACATGGAAAGACTAGAGACCTTGAATAACCAAAGCAATTTTGAAGAAGAACAAAGTAGGAGACCTACACTTCCTGACCACAAAACATATTACACAGCTACAGTAATCAAAACAGCCTGGTACTGGTTTAATGATAGACACACAGACCAATGGAACAGAATTGAAAATCCAGAAATAAATCCAAATATCTATGGTCAATTGATTTTTGACAAAGGAGCCAAATCCATTCAATGGAGAAAGAATAGTCTCTTCAGCAAATGGCACTGGCAAACCTGGATTTCCACATGCAGACAAATGAAACAAGATCCATACCTCATGCCATGCACAAAAATTAATGCAAAATGGATCAAGGACCTAAATGTTAAATCTAAAACCGTAAAGTTCTTGGAAGAAAACATAGGAGCAAAGCTTTGGGATTTATTTTTATTCATTGATAGATTATCAAATACAACAATGAATGCATGAGCAACAGAAAACAAAGTAGATAACTGGGAACTTATGAAAGTTAAATATTTATGTTCATCAAAAAAACTTTATCCAAAGAGTAAGGAGACAACCTACAGACTGGGAAAAATATCCTTGGGAACTATGTAACTGATAAGGGTATAATATCTAAAACATATAGAAAACTTCTACAACTTAACAAAAACACAAATAACCCGATCAAAAACTGGGCAAAAGACAGGAACAGACATTTCACCAAAGAGCATATTCAAATGGCCAACAGACACGTGAAAAGATGCTCAATGTCATTTGCCATTAGAGAAATGCAAGTCAAACCCACAACGAGATATCATTTCACTCCCACTAGGATGGCTAAGAAGATTTTAAAAAAAGAGGAAAATAACAAGTGTTAGAGGGGATGTGGAGAAATTGGAACCCTCATCCATTCCTGATGGGAATGCAAAATGGTACAGCTGTTGTGGAAAATAGTACTGCAGTTCCTCAAAAAACTAGAGGTACAGCTGCCATATAAACCCGAAAACACAAACCTGTTGCCATCGAGTCAATTCCAACTCATAGCGACCCAATAGGACAGAGCAGAACTGCCCCATAGAGTTTCCAAGGAGTGCCTGGTGGATATGAACCACCGACCTTTTGGTTAGCAGCCATAGCTCTTAATCACTACACCACCAGGGTTTCCAGAGCTGCCATATAAGCTAGTAATTCCACACCAGATATATACCTTAGGGTCTAACAGAAGTCACACGAACAGACATATGCCCCCATGTTCATCAGAGCACTATTTGCAATAACAAAAAGATGGAAACAACCTAAGTACCCATCAGTGGATGAGTGGACAAGTAAAATGTGGTACATACATACAATGGAATACTACTCAGCGGTAAAGACAAATGAGTTCCCTAAACACCTTGGAACATGGATGAACCTGAAGGACACAGTGTTGAGCAAAATACTGTAATTTGCACAAATAATGCTCACCTTCTACGTTTGTTTGCCAAATGCACCCTCCTCCCACTAAGTATTTTTGTAAGCATACTATGCTAATTTTTTACAGGAACATGTAAAAAAAATTGGCAAAGTGCCCTTATGAAAATACCACACAGGAGAGGGCTTGGTTGGCAAACAAATGAAGAAGGTGCATGTAATTTGCATAAAAATACAGTAAGTCAGTCACAAAAAAACAAATATTGTATGTTCCTACTTTTATGAAATGACATGAACAGGTAAATATACGAACACTAATGTTCATTAGTGGTTAAGGAGATTCACTCTCTAGATGGTAAACAAAAAACCAAACCTGTTGCCGTGGAGTTGCTTCAGACTCATAGTGACCCTACGTTCAACAGAACGAAACACCGCCCGGTTTTGCACCATCCTCACAACTGTTGTTATGCTTAAGCCCGTTATTGCAGCCACTGTGTCAATCCATCTCGTTGAGGGTTGTCTTAGTTATCTAGTACTGCTATAACAGAAATTCCACAAGTGGATGGCTTTAACAAAGAGAAATCTATTTTCTCACAGTCCAGTAGGCTACAAGTCCCAATTCAGGGTGTCAGCTCCAAGGGAACGCTTTCTCTTCTCTCTCGGCTCTGGAGGAAGGTCCTTGTCATCAGTCTTCCCTTGGTCTGGGAGCATCTCAGCGCAGAAACCTCAGGCCCAAAGGACACGCTCTGCTCCTGGTGCTGCTTTCTTGGTGGTACGAGGTCCCTGTGTGTCTCTGCTCACTTCTCTCTTTTATATCTCAAAAGAGATTGGCTTAAGACACTACCTAATCTTGTAGACCTCATCAGTACAACTGCCACTAACCCATCCTGTTACATCATAGTGATAGAGTTTACAACACAGAAGAAAATCACATCAGATTACAAAATGGTACACAATCATACAATACTGGGAATCATGACCCAGCCAAGATAACAGATACTTCGGGGGAACACGATTCAATCTATGAGAAGTGTCTTCCTCTTTTTCGCTGGCCCTCTGCTTTACCAAGCATGATGTCCTTCTCCAGGGACTGGTCCCTCCCGATAACATGTCCAAAGTATGTGAGACGAAGTCTCACCATCCTTACTTCCAAGGAGCGTTCTGGTTAAAGCACTCAGCTGCTAACCAAAAGGTCCGACATTCGAACCCATCAGCGCTCCACGGGAGAAGATGTGGCAATCCACTTCCTTAAAGATTTACAGCGTTAGAAACAATCTGGGGCAGTTCTACTCTGTCCGATGCAGCCACAAAGAGTAGGAATCAACTCCACAGCAGTGGGCTTGGTTTTCCTTCATGGCGGACTTCAATCAAGAGCTCTATTTCCTAGAGAGGAAACAGTTGCGATGTTTGGTTAGTTCATCCTGGGCTTTGAAACAAAAGGAAAAAAAAATTGTAAGGCCCAGAGGAGAAAAATAGGATCCTTGGGTGCCACAAAGGGTTAAGCACTGGACCAGTAGCTGAAAGGTTGGTGGTTCAAACCCACCCAGAGGTGCCTTGGAAGACAGGTCTGACGATCTGCTTGTGAAAGGTCACAGCCTTGAAAACCCTATGGAGTAGTTCTACTCTGCACACACAAGTCGGAAACAACTAGACAGCAACTAACAACAACAACAAGAGGGAAGCAAAGGGTTTGGTGGAAAACCCCTGGAGAAGCTTTGATAGATGCCTTAAGGTCCAAAAGTCTTTGTGCATTGAGAGAATGCCCCCTCCTCATGGTATTTTTATCCAATTTCCAACTTACTTACCTTAAATGACTAGCTCTCGCCTATAGAACAATGGTTCTCAAACTCTAGTGTGTATCAGAACCCCCTTGAGGGCTCATTAAAACAGATCTGCTGATCCCACCCCCAGAGTTTCTGACTCAGTAGGCCAGGAGAGGAGGCTGGCTGAGAATTTACGTTTCTAACTAGTTCCCAGGTGATGCTGACGCTGCTGGTCTAGGAACCACGGTTCTAGAACCCCTAGTCTAATAGAAATACAACTATTCACCCAGCTGGTCAATCAAACACGTTCTCAGTTAAATCAGATGTCTCTAAAATTTGAAACATTGATGGCAAACTCAAACTCCTGTAAACATTTAATTAAAATCACAACATTCAATTAATATCAGTTGCTCCCGAATGTTTTAAACACCTGAAACAGCAGGGGAAACTCTCCCACTCAGCATCATATGATTACAAATATAATCAGCACATGGAAACTAAATATTTACACAAGTGGTAATACCATGGATTTTTTTTAATGATCTCTATCGCAATTCTGATTCCTCTTTCTATTACTTCTATTCTTATTTTCTCTAAGGCATACAAGTGGTGAAAATAAATACAATTTTACTCAATTTACCAGACAGATTATAGTCTCGGAGCCTGAAGCTGGAAGAAGTTGCATTTATCAATCGCAGGCTAGTAACTCAGGACACGGGACATATGACTCAGGGGTACCTTCCTGGGAGATTCTCTCTGAGTCCATTGCCTAGCTAGACAAGCCTCTTTTTATAGTTATACTTAGTCTGTTCCAGCAGAAACTCTCTAAATTATAAACCCTGACCTGCTGAAGTTTGGAATTTTTGACCTAGTCTCTTCTCTTGTACGTGTTTATTCTGACCACCATACCCAGCAGTGTGCTGGAGCCAGTTCATACTGGGTCATAAGAGCTGATTGTTCAATTCTGAAGAATCTCATGAGCTGATTACTAAACACAGCCATTATTAAAAATGAAATCATATAAACTTAGAATTAAATAAATTTTATTTAAAAACAAAGTTAGTAAATATCCAAAACGCATCACTTCCTAATTATGTTACCATTATCTGTGCTCTTGAGTTATTTCCACCACCCGTCTGTCAGTTTGTCTCACTGCGGTGGCTTGCATGTTGTTATGATGCTGGAAGCTATGCCAGCTGTATTTCAAATACCAGCAGAATCACCCATGGTGGACCAGTTTCAGCAGAGCTTCTAGACTAAGACAGACTTGGAAGAAGAGTCTGGAGATCTACTTTTGAAAATCAACCTATGAAAACCCTATGGGTCACAACAAAATAATGCCTGATATACTGCTAGAAAACACTCAGCAGTTGCAACAAGGGACCAACAACTGTGGCGCAGGACCAGGCAACACTTCGTTATGTTGTATATGGAGTCATCATGAGTCAGAGATGAATCGTTGGCAACCAATAACGGGGTGAAATTATGTCCTACAGAGAGCATTTTTCTATGCTTCTACTGGCCTTCATTCTATTTCAGAGACTGAGAGGTTTTGGGTCTCCAAGCTACTGAAGCTGGGTTGCAAGCATGGAATAGCTACTTTACTTGTCAAAGTGCAACCCCTGAGGACCTCAACCCAAAGTAGAGGCTGTGCCACCCCCACCCCCACTTTGTCTGGCCCTGAACACTGCTGACTCTTTAGGGAGTTGAAAAGAGCCCCTTGGCAGTACAGATTCAAGGCCTATGTCATCTTCCTGGATGCCTATCTGCCAGATCTCGGCCTGGTAATTCTTCACCAACTTGTTAGCTTGCTGATGCCCTCAAGTACTGCATTTTATATTTTGTCCAGCTTTTCTGCTTGTCCCCAACAGGGTTGTTGTTATCATGAGGTGCCGTTGAGTCAATTTCTAGGGTAGTTGATCTAAATTACCCAATCCACCATTATTAGAGGTAAAGCCATTTTATTTGTGGAAAAAAGTTTTCAAATAATACAGAAGTATATACAGTAAAAATGTAACTTGACCTTTCAAACACAACCTCTGTCACCCAAACCCATTTCTAGAGCTGTTAGCAATTTGATGTATGGCCTTGTAGAACTTCCTGTCCGTTTTACATGCATACATAGGTCTGTATTCAGAAATGACATGTACTATTCTATAACTGGATTTTTTCTTATAACACCAAAATTTAGGTGCATTTCCACATCAGCAATAAAGGTCTACTTTAAACTGCATCCTGGTCATAATCTGGACACTTCATAGTTCATGTAACAAACCCTCTACTGGGGGACATTAGTTACTTTCTAATTTTTTTTCCTTAAAAACAACATTGCAGTGAACACTGTATGCATGTTATTGGCAAATGTGCAGGCATTCTTTTTGAAAATAATACTAACAATGAAATGACTAGGCCAATGTGTATGTTGAAATTTTGAATTTTGAATTTTGATACACAGCACTGTCAAATTATCCTCCTGAAAGGCTGCACCAATTATTTTGCCTTCAGCATAATGTGAGAGTTCCTGCACATTTCCCCACATCTTTGCTGACTCTGGCTACTAGCAGCACTTTTACTTTTTGCTAATTTGACAGGCTAGACACCAGCTACAATTATACTGAGCTGCTTTCCACAGTTCTCAGTGAAGTAGTATCACTCTCAATTGTTCACTGGCCACTTGAATTTCTTTTCTGGTAAATTGTCTGATCATGTCCTCCACCCATTTTTCTATTGGTGTGTCAGCCTTTATTGATTTGTAAATGCCCTATTTTGTCATGGATGTTAATTTCTGTGATATTAAAATAGTCTTACCAACTGGTCATCAGAGAAATTTGTTTATTGACTGGTCAACAAAAACTATTAGCTGCCTAATTGATAGATTAAACAAAAAACAAAACCAGTTGCCGTCAAGTCGATCCCAACTCATGGCGACCCCATGAGTGTCAGAGTAGAATTGTACTCACCAGGGTTTTCAATGGCTGATTTCCCAGAATTAGATCTCCAGGCTTTTCTTTCAAGCCACCTCCGGATGGACTAGAACTTCCAACCTTTTGGTTAGCAGCTGAGCACATTAACCATTTGCACCTCCTAGGGACTCCAATCAATACATACCTCCTGTTATTTTTTTACCCACGTGTCCCAAATTTTATTTCTAAAATAACATGCCAGCCCCAGAGAAGACACATGGCTGGTCAAAGCCATTGGTTTAAAAAAAAGAAGTATGATTGGTTAAAGTCATTGGAATGCCATTCCACTACACAATGAATGCTCTAGATAAGTAGTGGGGGACCCATGACCCATTACTGTTTCATAAAATGGAAGGCATGAACATCCAAGGGGCTCCTGGGAAACATTTGCCTCCGTGATGAATGGAGAGAGGTCCTTTCCATCAGCTGGAAATGCTGTCTGTGAGGACACAGGGTTTAGTGGTGCGTGATGAAGGTAACAGTGGAAGGAGCAGGGTGTCCTTGGGGTCAACACCGAGTTAAAGCATCAAGCCCTGGTGTCGCCTCCTTCAAGGCTAACATATAATATGGCAGGAAACAATTAAATTCTTGCCTGTTTGTGCCACTGTTCTCAGAGTTTTGTCCCTTGCAGTGAAATTATCCTGGCTGAAGCCACTGTTTATCTTGTGAGACGCCTGTGGGTGCATCTCGACGCCCTGGCCCTCTAAAGCATCCATTAATTGTCTGTTCTGACAAAGACTCTCGTTCTGATCATGGCGAGCTCTCCCAACCTCTCTTAGAAATTGTCCTTTGCGATCCACCATCCCTGACAATAATGTTTTCACTCCTTTTCCAAAGGGCTGGCAGCTGTAATTTTGTCCTGAGGCGTCTGAACCACAGATGTGTTGGCTGGATTTGTAGCATCTGACCCAAAATGAGGGAACTATGTGGAGGAGGAGAAAACAGACTTGCTCGAAAACAGCCATAAATCATCCTCTTGGTGTTTTTCATTTTTTCTTGCTGAGTTGCTGGAAGGCAGGCAAATATGCAACCTTCACCAAGATTTATGACAGTGGAGGATGAGCACGTGGATGTATCCTAGCTAGCCAAAACAGTCCAAAATATTTTTGAGGCAAAAACGTGTTTTCCTTTGCATGTGAAGATGATGCCAGCAGACGCCCAAGCAGCAGTGGCTTTAGACCTTTGTGGCAATCGTGGTGGCAGGTTTGCCAGCCAGGAGGAGGTGCACTATGGGGCTGGAGCAGGTGCCTCTGGGTAGTGCAGCCAGTCTGCACCCTGGCTGAAGGTTTGGGCAGGCAGTCCTGGCTTCAGCCCTGGTGTGTCGTTGTTGCTATCGTTGTTATTGTTGTTACCTGCTGTCCAGGCGGCCTGCACTCGTGGAGACCCCACACACAACAGAATGAAATGCTGCGCACTCTCCATGATCAGTTGTGGATCACACCGTTGTGACCCATAGGATTTACATTGGCTGATTTTCAGAAGTAGAGGGCCAGGCCTTTCTTCCTAGTCTATCTTAGTCTGGAAGCTCTGCTGAAACCCATTCAGCATCATAATAACACACAAGCCTCCTTCGACAGACAGGTAGCAGCTGTACTTGAAGTGCACTGGCCGGGAATCAAACCCAGGTCTCCTACATGGAAAGTGAGAATTCTGTCACCAACCCCACACTGACCCCTCAGCCCTGGTGTAGGAACAGAGAACTCAGTTGTCAGACTTTCTGTCCATTGTGGTGGGGTGTCCACAGTCTCTCAGCCACATGATCACAGATCCACCACTTAGGAACTATGTGATCTGGGAAACTTACATAATTTCTGTTTCTCAGTTTCCTCAACTGTACATAGCAAGGCCTTCACTGCTCACTAATGCAGCTAGGTGCGTGGGGGGCTGGGCCCTGTTCAGGTGGGTCCAGGCTGGGAGGAGCCTATCGTGTGGACGAGGAGATGCAGATATCCAGCTAGGCTAGCAGGCAAAATGGCGAAGTGAGTCCTACCTTCAGGGCCACACAGGCACAGAGCTGGAGAGCAGAGTTCCTCTGCTCTGTCTAAGGTGTTGTACACTTCCTGGTGTCGTACAAAAATAAATGAACCAACAAATCGCTGATGCTTTAAAACCAGTTTTAATATGTTTTAATCTGTAAACAATTGACCCTAGTTTGTCTCCTTGCCACAGAAATAGCATTCCAGAACTATCTGCTCACATTAATGCCACATAGTAGGAAGCAGGCAAGACTTGCCTCCAGCAGAGTCTGCTGTACAAGCAGGAGGTCTTGAGCTATCTTGGGAGACAGCTTCCAAGGGAAAAGGCAGCAGTAGCCCTTTGCATAGTGAGAGGAGGAATAGGGTGGATGACTCCCACCAGAGAAGAAAGACAAATCCACACACAAAAAGAAGCAGCAGCTTCTCCTTTCTGTTATATCAAGGCTGGGAGGTGTGCAGAGTGGATTTCAAAGTTTTAGAGGGTTAAAACAGACTTCCAGGTAAACATGACAGGACAATCATCTGCTACCCCTTCCAATCTCCCCAAAATGACCATAAAGGACAAAAACATATAAACCTACATATATCCAACAAAGGATTCGTTTCCAAATATACAAAGAACTCTTACAAGTCAATAAGAAAAAAGCAGACAATCCAATAGAGAAAATGGGCAAAATATTTGAATAGGCACTCCATAAAACAGGACAACACAATGACCAGTAAGCAAATAAAATTGTGCTCACCCTCATTAGTTATTAGGGAAATGCAAAACAAAACCTCAGTCCAATACTATTACTCACGTACTAGATGGCTAAAGTAAAAAAAAAAAAAAAAAAAAAAAAAAACTGACAATATCAACTGCTGATGAGGATCTGGAGCAACTGGAAATCTCTTACATTGCTGGCAAGAATGTAAACAGGTAAAACCACTCTGAAGAACTCCTTGGCCATATCTAACCCATTGCCATTGATTTAGTTCCAACTCATGGTGACCCCATGTGTTACAGAGTAGAGCTGCTCCAAAGGGTTTTCTTGGCAGTGATCTTTACAGAAGGAGATAGCCAGGACTTTCTTCTGTGGTGCCACATTGATTTCTTTCTATGGTGTGTACAAACCACCAACATTTAGATTAGTAGTCAAGCATGAATTGTTTGCATCACCGAAAGCTAATATATGCATACTTTATGACTCACCTATTCCATTCCTAGACATACACCACGTAGAAATGTGGTCATGTTCACCAAAACATCTGTACAAGATTGTTCTCAGTAACACCATTCATAATAGCTGAAAGTGAAACAATTCAAAGATCCATCAATAGTAGAAAGGATAATATATATGTAAATATATAACTGTTGTTGTTGTTAGGTGCAGTCAAATCCATTCTGACTCATAGCGACCCTACGTACAACAGAATGAAACACTGCCCAGTCCTGGGCCATCATCACAATCACTGTTATGCTTGAGCCTATGGTTGCAGCCACTGTGTCAATCCATCTCATTGAGGGTCTTCCTCATTTTCGCTGACCCTCCATTCCACCAATCGTGATGTCCTTCTCCAGGGACTGATCCCTCCTGAAAACATGTCCAAAGTATGTGAGACGTAGTCTCACCATCCTTGCTTCAAAGGAGCATCCTGGTTGTACTTCTTCCAGGATAGATTTGTTCGTTCTTTTGGCAGTCACGGTATATTCAATATTCTTTGCCAACACCACAATTTAAAGGTGTCAATTCTTCTTCCGTCTTCCTTATTCATCATCCAGCTTTCGCATGCATATGAGGCAATTGAAAACACCATGGCTTGGGTCAGGTGCACCTTAGTCTTCAAGGTGACATCTTTACTTTTCCACACTTAAAAGAGGTCTTTTGCAGCAAATTTGCCTAATGCAATACGTCTTTTGATTTCCTGACTGCTGCTTCCATGGGTGTTGATTGTGGATCCAAATAAACTGAAATTCTTGACAACTTCAATCTTTTCTCTGTTTATCATGATGTTGCTTATTGGTCCAGTTGTGAGGATTTTTGTTTTCTTTATGTTGAGGTGTAATCCATACTGAAGGCTGTGGTCTTTGATCTTCATCAGTAAGTGCTTCTAGTCCTCTTCACTTTCAGCAAGCAAGGCTGTGTCATCTGCATAATGCAGGTTATTAACGAGTCTTCCTCCAATCCTGATGCCCCTTTCTTCTTCATATAGTCCAGCTTCTCGGATTATTTGCTCAGCATACAGATTGAATAAATCAAAAAAAAGCCAAAACCGTTGTTGTCAAGTCAATTCCAACTCATAGCAACCCTAAAGGACAGAGTAGAACTGCCTAGTGGATTTGAACTGCTGAACTTTTGGTTAGCAGCCATAGCTGTTAACCACTACGCTACCAGGGTTTCCACAGATTGAATAGGTATGGTGAAAGGATACAACCCTGATGCACACCTTTCCTGACTTTAAACCACGCAGTATTCCCTTGTTCTGTTCAAACGACTGCCTCTTGATCTATGTACAGGTTCCTCATGAGCACAACTAAGTGTTCTGGAATTCCCATTGTTCACAATGTTATCCATACTTTGTTATGATCCACACAGTCGAATGCATTTTCATAGTCAATAAAACACGGGTAAACATCTTTCTGGTATTCTCTGCTTTCAACCAGGATCCATCTGACCTCGGCAATGACATCCCTTGTTCCACGACCTCTTCTGAATCTGGCTTGAATTTCTGACAGTTCCCTGTCGATATACTGCTGCAGCCACTTTTGAGTGATCTTCAGCATGATTTTACTTGTATGTGATATTAATGATATTATTCGATAATTTCCACATTCAGTTGGATCACCTTTCTTGGGAATAGGCATAAATATTGATCTCTTCGAGTCGGTTGGCCAGGTAGCTGTCTTCCAAATTTCTTGGCATAGGCAAGTGAGCACTTCCAGCGCTGCCTCTGTTTGTTGAAACATCTCAGTTGGTATTCCGACAATGCCTGAAGCCTTATTTTTCCCCAATCCCTTCAGTGCAGCTTGGGCTTCTTCCTTCAGTACCATTGGTTCCTGATCATATGCTACCCCCGGAAATGGTTGAACGTCGACCAATTCTTTTCGGTGTAGTGACTCTGTGTATTCTTTCCCTCTTCTTTGGATGCTTCCTGCATCATTTAATATTTTCCCTGTAGAATCCTTCAATATTGCAACTCGCAGCTTGAATTTTTTCTTCAGTTCTTTCAGCTTGAGAAATGCCGAGAGTGTTCTTCTTTTTTGGTTTTCTATCTCCAGGTCTTTGCACATGTCACTATAATACTTCATTTTTTTGAGGTGCCCTTTGAAATCTTCTGTTCAGTTGTTTTACTTCATCATTTATTCCTTTTGCTTTAGCTACTTGACATTCAAGAGCAAGTTTCAGAGTCTCTTCTGACATCCATTTTGGCCTTTTCTTTCTTTCTTGTCTTTTTAATGACCTCTTGCTTTTTTCATATACTATGTCCTTGACTCGTCTAGTCTTCGGTCATTAGTGAGCAATGGGTCAAATCTATTCTTGAGATGGTCTCTAAATTCAGGTGGGATATACTCAAGGTCGTACTTGTGGCTCTCGTGGACTTGTTCTAATTTTCTTCAGTGTCAGCTTGAACTTCCATATGAGCAATTGATGGTTTGTTCCACAGTCAGCCTCTGGCCTTGTTCTGACTGACGATACTGAACTTTTCCATTGTCTTTTTCCATAGATGTAGTTGATTTGATTCCTGTGTATTCCATTTAGTAAGGCCAACATGTATAGTCGCTGTTTGTATTTGTGACAAAAGAAGAAGTCATTGGTCTTGCAAAATTGTATCATGCAATCTCCAGCATCATTTCTATCACCAAGGCCATATTTTCCAACTATGGATCCTTCTTCTTTGTTTCTAACTTTTGCATTCCAATTACCAGTAATTTTCAATTGCATCCTGATTGCATGTTGGATCAATTTCAGACTGCAGAAGTTGGCATAAATCTTCAATTTCTTCAACTTTGGCCTCAGTGGTTGGTGCATAAATTTGAATAATAGTCGTATTAACTGGTCTTCCTTGTAGGCATATGGTTATTATCCTACGACTAACAGCATTGTACTTCAAGATAGATATTGACATGTTCTTTGAAGACCCCCACACATGTGTCGGTTTGTCATAGTGTGGGGGCTTGTGTGTTGCTGTGATGCTGGAAGCTATGCCACCTGTATTCAAATACCAGCAGGATCACCCACCGCAGACAGGTTTCAGCTGAGCTTCCAGGCTAAGACGGGCTAGGAAGAAGGACCCGGCAGTCTATTTCTGAAAAGAATTAGCCAGTGAAAACCTTATGAATAGCAGCGGAACATTGCCTGATATAGTGCCGGAAGAGGAGCCCCTCACATTGGAAGGCACTCAAAATACACCTGAGGAAGAGCCGCCCCCTCAAAGTAGAGTCGACCTTAATGACGTGGATGGAGTCAAGCTTTGGTGACCTTCATTTGCTGATGTGGCACGACTCAAAATAAGAAGAAACAGCTGCAAACATCCATTAATAATCAGAACGTGGAATGTACAAAGTATGAATCTAGGAAAATTGGAAATCGTCAAAAATGAAATGCATAAACATCAATATCCTAGGCATTAATGAGCTGAAATGGACTGGTTTTTGGCCATTTTGAATTGGACAATAATACGGTCTACTGTGCTGGGAATGACAACTTGAAGAGGAATGGCGTTGCTTTCATCGTCAAAAAGAACATATAAATGTAATAATATATAAATTGTATACCATAAACTGGGGACAGTGATGGTTCAGTGGTAGAATTCTCGCCTCCATGCAGAAGACCCAGATTTGATTCTCGGCCAATACCCTTCATAAGCAGTGTTGCTATGATGCTGAACAACTTTCAGTGGAGTTTCCAGGGTAAGACAGACTAGGAAAAAAGGCCTGGAAATCTACTTCCAAAAATCAGCCAATGGAAACTGTATGGATCATAATGATCCAATCTATAACCGATCATGGTGCATGACTGGGCAGCATTTCATTCCATTGTACATGGGGTCACTATAAGTCATGGGCCAACTTGACAGAAGCTAAAAACAGTAACATCCTACCATAAATTATTGTAAATTATATAGAAACATATGAATAAATTATACCCAATGAAAACATTTTACGAGTTATATATCATATAGAATATATATGTATCACACAACTATATAATTATATTGCATAATTATATAATATGTACATATATTATCATATTTCTATTATTTATTTATCAGTACAACATTTATACTTATGGCATAGCCACACAGTGGAACACCATCAACAGTAAGAATGAATAAACTTAATTATTCACGTAACTAGGGAGCCCTAGTGATGCAGTGGTTAAGCACTCGGCTGCGAACCAAAAAGTCAGTGGTTCAAATCCACGAGCCGCTCTGTGGGAGAAAGATGTGGCAGTCTACTTCCATAAAGATTACAGCCTTGGAAACCCTATGGGGAAGTTCTACTCTGTTTTATAAGGTTGCTGTGAGTTGGAATTGACTCAATGGCAATGGGTTTGGTTTTGGTTTTGGTTTTATTCGCATAACAACCTGGATGAATCTCACAAACATAATGTTGCACAAGAGGAGCCAGACACAAAAAGGACATACTGTGATTCTAGTGATGGAAATCAGAGTTAGGCAAACCAAGCTACTGCAGTGACCACAGTCTCTCACCCTGAGGTGACATGAAAACTTTCAGGTGAAATTAAACTAGAGGAATGGGGCAGGGATCTGCTGCTTTTCCTTTCAAGTCTTATGGTTCTAAATGGCTTTTAAAACTTGTACTTCTATTACCTTGGTAAAAATCAACATTAATAAAATGGAACAGAAAAACAATTGAAACAATCAAGAAGACTAGAAGCTGGTTCTTTGAAAGAATCAATAAAATCAACAACCTAAACTTGTTGCCATCGAGTTGATTTTGACTCATAGCGACCCTATAGGACAGAGTAGAACTGCTCCATAGGGTTTCTGAGGAGTAGCTGGGGGATTCAAACCACCAACCTTTTGGTTGGCAGCCAAGCTCTTAACCACTGTGCCACTAGAGCTCCAAAATTGACAAACCACTGGCCAAATTGACAAAAGAAAGAAGGAGAAGATGCAAAGAACCCAAATAAGAAATGAGATGGATGTCATCGTAACAGAACCAACTGAAATAAAAAGGATCATAACTGAATACTACAAAAAATAATACTCCAACAAATTTTAAAACCTAGAGGAAATGGACAAATTCCAAGAAACACACTACTTACTTAAACTAATACAAACCAGGGTAGAAAATCTGAACAGACCCATAACAAAAGAATAAAATGAAGAAGTCATTAAAAAAACTACCAACCGATAAAAGCTCTCTCCAGAATGGTTTCACTGGAGAATTCTACCAAATATTAACAGAAGAGCTGATACCTATACTACTCAAACTATTCCAGAACATAGTAAAGGAAAGAATACTCCTGAATTCATTCTATGAAAACAGCATAGCCCTGATACAAAAGCCAGGCAAAGACACCACTAAAAAAAGAAAATTATAGACCAATATCCCTCATGAACATTGATGCAAAAATTCTCAAAAAAATTCTAGCCAATAGAATCCAACAGCATATAAAATAATAATACATCATGACAAAGTGGGATTCGTACGAGATATGTAAGGATAGTTCAACATTAGAAAATCAATCAGCGTAATCCACCACATAAATAAAATAAAGGAAAAGAATCACATGATCATCTCAATTGATGTGGAAAAGGCATTCAACAAAGTCCACATCCATTCCTGATAAAAACTCTCACCAAAATAGAAATAGAAGGGAAATTTCTCAATAAAATTAAGGGCATATACACAAAACCAACAGCCAACATTATTCTCAATGGAGAGAGACTGAATATATTCCCACTGAGAACTGGAACCAGACAAGGATGCCATTTATCAACATTGTACTGGAAGTCCCAGCTAGAGCAATAAGACAAGAAAGGGAAACAAAGGGCATCCCTTTGGTAAAGAGCAGTAAAACTATCCCTATTCACAGACCATATGATCCTATACATAGAAAATCTCAGAGAATTCACAAGAAAGCTACTGGAACTAATAGAAGGATTCAGCAAAGCAGCAGGATACAAGATCAACATACAAAAATCAATTGGATTCCTCTATACTAACAAAGAGAACTCTGAAAAGGAAAACAATACCATTTACAATAGCCTCCCAAAAGATAAAATACTTAGGAATAAACCTAACTAGGGATGTAAAAAGTTACACAAAGAAAACTATAAAACAGTACTGCAAGAAACCAAAAGAGACCTTCATAAATGGAAAAACATACCAAGCTGATGGATAGGAAGACTTAACATTGTGAAAATGTCAATACTACCCAAAAAAATCTATAGATACAATGCGATCCCAATCCAAATTTCAACAATATTCTTTAACAAGGTGTAAAAACTAATCATCAAACTTTATGTGGAGAGGAAAGAGCCCCTGGATAAGTAAAATATTACTAGAAGAGAAGAACAAAGCAGGAGGCCTCACACCACCAGGTCTCTCAACCTACTATACAGCCATAGTAGTCAAAACAGTCTGATACTGGTACAATGACAGATACACAGACCAGTTGAATAGAACTGAGAACCCAGAAATAAATCCATCCACCTATGGACACCTGATCTTCGACAAAGAGTCAAATTCCATTCAATGGGGGAAGAGATAGTCTGTCCAACCAATGGTGCTAGCAAAACTGGATATCAATTTGCAGAAAAATGAAACAGGATCCATACATCACCCCATACACAAAAACTAACTCAAAACGGATCAAAGACCTAAATGTGAAACCTAAAACAATAAAGTTAATGAAGGAAAACATAGAGACAGTACTAGGGACCCTAATTTATGGCATAAATAGAATACCAAGCATAACTAAAAATACACAAACTCCAGAAGATGAACTAGATCACTGGGACTTCATAAAAATCGAATATTTATGCCCATCAAAAGACTTTTCCAAGAGTGAAAAGAGAATCTACAGGCTGGGAAAAATCTTTAACAACAACTTATCTGATAAAGGTTTAATCTCTAAAATATACAGAAAACTTCAACAACTAAACAATAAAAAGACAAGCAACCCAATCACAAAATGGGCAAAGGACATGAACAGACACTTCATCAAAGAGGACATTCAGGAGACCAACAAATACATCAAAAGATGCTCTCAATCATTAGCCAATAAACCAAACTAAAACAAAAGCCGTTGTCGTCCAGTGGATTCTGACTCATTAGCCATTAGAGAGATGCAAATCAGAATCACCATGAGATACCCTCTCACCCCTACAAGAATGGCACTGATCAAAAATTCAGAAAACAATAAATGCTGGTGAGGTTGTGAGGAGATTAGAACTTTTATACACTGCTGGTGGGGATGTAAAATGGTACAACCACTATAGAACACGATATGGTGCTTCCTTAAAAGCCTAGAAATAGAAATACCATGCTACCCAGAAATCCCACTCCTAGGAATATATCCTAGAGAAATAAGAGCCATCACACGAATAGACGTATGTACAGCCATGTTCATTGCAGCATTATTCACAATAGCTAAAAGATGGAAACAACCTAAGTGCCCATCAACAGATGAATGGATAAACAAATTATGGTACATATACACAAAGATAAAGAACAACGATGAATCCGTGGAACATCTCACAAAATGGATGAATTTGGAGGGCATTATGCTGAGTGAAATAAGTCAATCACAAAAGGATAAATATTGTATGAGACCACTATTGTAAAAACTCAGGAAAAGGTTTACACACAAAACAATATTTGATGGTTACAAGGGAGGGGAGAGGTGAGGAGGGGAAATCACTAACAAGATAGTAGACAAGTGTTAACTTTGGTGAAGGGAAAGATAGTACGCTGTATAGGGAAAGTCAGCAAAACCTGACCAAGGCAAAGGAAGACACTTAGAGGAAAACACACACACACACACACAAAGAGGCAACTACAGTAAATACTATACCATATACAACCCTACAACAACAGTAAAAACAAATAATAACTTACAAGCAGATACATAGGCAGATAGATACCCTGAATAGGGGAAGGAGGGCATATAGGAGTATACCCACGTACATATAAAGGTTAGGCTGTGGATATTTTTGCATGCATATTTGTACGTACAACATGTATATTCATATATATAATAAAGCACAAAATAGAGCACAGTCATAGAAGCGTCCTAGACATATGCAAACATCTTGGTGGACCGAGTTACTGGGGCTGAGGGCTGGAGATCATGGTCTTGGGGGACACCTAGGTACATCTAGGTCAATTAGCATAACATAATTCATACAAAAATGTTCTAGAGCTACTTTGTCTGGTTTTTTTTTTTTTTTTTTTTTGTCTTTTTTTGTTTTTAACTGGATTACGTTGATTGATTTTCTAGAGATAAACCATTCTTGCATACCTGGTATGAAACCACCTTGGTTTTTTTTTTTTTTTTTTTTTTTTTGATACTGAATAAGCAGTTTCAATTGGCACTGAGTAATCAAGATTTCTTACAAATTAACTTTTAACTGCTGTCTTTCACCAGAATTGTAATTTTTGGTGTCTTTGGTATACCACATTGATCTCTCTTTTGTGAAGTTCCTACTTTCTTTCCAGAGTAACATTTCCAAGTAAAAATTATTATGAAGACCATCAAGAGCGCTTGCTTTCTTACAACCACATGTATAGATCTGGGACTTCATATAAAACCCAAGTTTTTTTTTTTTTTTTTGTACTTTAGATGAAGGTTTACATAACAAACTAGGTTCTCATTAAACAGTTAGTACACATATTGTTTTGTGACATTGGTTACCAACCCAATGACATGTCAACACTCTCCCTTCTCTACCCTGGGTTCCCTATTACCGGCTTTCCCATCCCCTCCTGCCTTCTAGTCTTTGCCCCTGAGCTGGTGTGTCCCTTTAGTCTTGTTTTGTTCTATGAGGCTGCTAATCTTTGGCTGAGCGGTGAACCTCAGGAGTGACTTCATTACTGAGCTAAGGGTATCGGGGGGCCAGACTCTTGGGGTTTCTCCAGTCTCTGTCAGACCAGTAAGTCTGGTCTTTTTTGTGAGTTAGAATTTTGTTCTACATTTTTCTCCAGCTCTGTCCAGGACCTTCTATTGTGGTCCCTGTCAGAGCAGTCAGTAGTGGTGGCCAGGCACCATCTAGTTGTATGGGACTCAGTCTGGTGGAGGCTGTGGTAGTTGTGGTCCATTAGTCCTTTAGACTAATCTTTCCCTTGTGTCTTTAGTTTTCTTCATTCTCTCTTGCTCCCAAAGGGGTGAGACCAGTGGAGTATCTTAGATGGCCACTCACAAGCTTTTAAGACCCCAGACACTACTCACCGAAGTAGAATGTAGAACATTTTCTTTATAAACTATGTTATGCCAATTGAGATAGATGTTCCCTGAGACCATGGTCCCCACAGACCTCAGCTCAGCAATTCGGTCCCTCTGGGAGTTTGGATGTGTCTATGGAGCTTCCATGACCTTGCCTTGTACAAGTTGTGCTGGCTTCCCCAGTATTGTGTACTGTCTTGCCCTTCACCAAAGTTACCACTTATCTATTGCCTATTTAGTGTTTTTCCATTCCCACTCGTCCTCTCCCTTGTAACCATCAAAGATTGTTTCTTTCTGTGTATAAACCTTTTCATGAGTTTTTATAGTAGTGGTCTTACACAGTATTTGTCCTTTTGTGATTAACTTATTTCCCTCAGCATAACGCCCTCCAGATTTATCCATGTTGTGAGATGCTTTGCAGATTGATCATTGTTCTTCATCATTGCATAGTATTCCATTGTGTGTGTACCATATTTTGTTTATCCATTCATCTGTTGATGGGCATCTAGGTTTGTTTCCATCTTTTTGCTATTGTGAACAATGCTGCAATGAACATGGGTGTGCATATGTCTATTCATGTGATGTCTCTTATTCCTCTAGGAATATATTCCAGGGAGTGAGATTGCTGGATCATATGGTATTTCTATTTCTAGCTTTCTAAGGAAGCCCCATATCATTTTCCAACATGGTTGTACCGTTTTGCATTCCCATGAGCAGTGCGTAAGAGTTCCGATCTCCCCATAGCCTCTCCAACATTTGTTATTTTCCGTTTTTTTGATTCGTGCCAGTAATGCCAGGGCGAGATGGTATCTCATTGTGGTTTTGATTTGCATTTCTCTAATGGCTGGTAATCACGAGCATTTCCTCAAGTGTGTGTTAGCCACTTGAATGTCTTCTGTGGTGGTTAAGATTGTGTGTCAACTTGGCTGGGCCATGATTCTCAGTGTTTTAATGTAATCACTCCCATGATTGAATATACTGTGAGTAGCCAATCAGATGAAAGGGAGTCTCCTTGGGGTTGTGGCCCACATCTGAACATAAGCAGACATTCTGGCTTTTTGCTCTCTCTGGATCCTGCAGCTGCCTCCTGTCGCCTCATCTCCGGTTCTTGGGACTTGAGCTGTCAGCTTATCTGCCGAACTTGGGATTCATCGATCTGCATAGCCTATGAGTGGGAGCCTTGCTCTCCGACCTGCCGATCTTGGGCTTGCCAGCTTCTGCAGCTGTGTGACTTGGGAGAGACCTCTACCCTGATCCACGGACTTGGGACATTCTAGCCTCTACAATTGCGTGAGCT
>NW_004444056.1:6746472-6747751 GCF_000243295.1 Trichechus manatus latirostris | reverse complement strand
TGCCCATTATTTATTTTCCTTGCTTTATTGCTTTAGCTAGGACTTCCAGCACAATGTTAAATAGGAGTGGTGATAAAGGGCACCTTTGTCTTGTTCCTGTTCTCAAGGGGAATGTTTTCAGCCTCTCTCCATTAAGAATGATGTTGGCTGTTGGTTTTGTACAGACGTTTTTTATTATATTGATGAATTTCCCTTCTATATCTATTTTATTGAGAGTTTTTACAGGAATGGGTGTTGAATTTTGTTGAGTGTCTTTTCTGTGTCAATTGAGATGATCATGTCATTCTTTTATTTTATTTTACTTGTGTGGTGGATTACATTGATTGATTTTCTAATATGAACTATCCTTGCTTACCTGGTATGACTCCCACTTGGTCATGGTGTATTATTTTTTGATATGATGCTGAATTCTATCGGCTAGACTTTTGTTGAGAATTTTTGCATCTATATTCATGAAAGACATTGGTCTGTAATTTTCTTTTCTTGTGATCTACATCTACTATGGTGAGTAGTGTCTGGGGTCTTAAAAGCTTGCAACCAACTAAATACCTATCCTGTCCAGAGCAAAGGAGAATAAAGAAAACCAAAGACACAAGGAAAATATTAGTCCAAAGGACTTGAACCACAGCCTCCACCAGCCTGAGCGCAGAAGAATTAAATGGTGCCTGGCTACCACCACTGACTGCTCTGACATGGATTACAATAAAGGGTCCCAGACAGAGCAGTAGAAAAATGTAGAACAAAATTCCTATTCACAAAAAAGACCAGACTTACTGGTCTGACAAAGACTGGAGGAACCTTCAAGACTATGGCCCCTGGATGCCCTGCTAACTCAGAACTGAAACTACTCCTGAAAGCCATCTTTCATCCAAAGATCAGACAGGCCTATACAATAAACAACAACACCAGTGAGGAACATGCTTATTAGTTCAATCAAGTATACAAAACCAAATGGGCAACACCTGCCCAAAAGCAAAGATGAGAAGGCAAGAAGGGACAAGAAAACTGGAGGAATGGACACATGGAACTCGGGGTGTAAAGGGAAAGGGGGAGAGTGTTGACACATTGCAAGGATTGCAAACAATGTCATGAAACAATTTGTGTATAAAATTTTTAATGAGAAATGAATTCACTCTGTAAACTTTCACCTAAAGCACAATAAAATTTAAAATTAAAAAACCAGGCAAAGACGCCACAAAAAAAGAAAATTACAGACCAATATCTCTCATGAATATAGATGCAAAAATTCTCAACAAAATTCTAGCCAATAGAATTCAGC
>NW_004444056.1:6738256-6743765 GCF_000243295.1 Trichechus manatus latirostris | reverse complement strand
CAGTACAGCTAGATGGTGCCCGGCTACCACCACTGACTGCTCTGACCAGGATCACAACAGAGGGTTCTGGACAGAGCTGGAGAAGTATATAGAACAAAATTCTAACACCCAAAAAAGAGGCCAGATTTACTGGCCTGAAAGAGACTGGAGAAACCCCGAGAGTATGGCCCCCAGACACCCTTTTAGCTCAGTGGAGAAGTCACTTCCGAGGTTCACCATTCAGTCGGTGATTGGACAGGCCCGTAAAACAAAACGGGACTAAAGAGGCACAGCAGTCCAGGGACAAAGACTAGAAGGCAGAAGGGGACAGGAAAGCTAGTGATAGCTAACCCAAGGTTGACTAAGGACAGTGTTGACATGTCCTGGGGTTGTCACCCAATGTCATAAAACAATATGTGTACTGACTGTTTAATGAGAAACTGTTTGTTCTGTAAACCTTCACCTAAAGTACAATAAAAAGAAAAAAATTTAAAATTAAATAAATAAAATTTTTTAAAATGCTCTTTGTAGCTTAGGGATACAAACTTTTTGTTTTATCTGTTGCAAATATTTTCCCCAGCTTATCCTTGGTCTTTTCATTTTTGTCTTAGTTATCTAGCACTGCTATAACAGAAATGCCACAAATGGATGACTTTAACAAACAGAAATTTATTCTTTCACAGTCTAGAAAGCTAGAAATCTGAATTCAGGGTGTCATCTCCAGGGGAAAGCTTTCTCACTCTGTCAGGTCTAGGGGAAGGTTCTTGTCATCCATCTTCCCCTGGTCTGGTAGCTTCTCAGCACAGGAACCCCTGGTCCAAAGGATGGGATCCACTCCCGATGTTTCCTTCCTGGTGGCATGAGGTCCCTCTCCTCTCTGTTCTAGTCCCTCTTTTGTATCTCAAAAGAGATTGACTCAAGATACAACCTAACCCTGTAGATTGAGTCCTGACTCATTAACATAACTGCCTCTAATCCTACTTCATTAACACATAGAGGTTAGGATCTACAACACATAGGATAATCAGATCAGGTCACAAAATTGTGGACAACCACACAATACTGGGAATCATAGCCTACCCAAGTTGACACACATTTTGGGGGGACACAATTCAATCCACAACATTCCACCCTTTGGCAACTCAAAAATTCATGTCCTTGCCACATGTAAAACAATTCACTCCGTCATATCATCCCAAAAGTCTTGAATCAACTCCAAGTCCAAATTCTGTCCTGTGGCAAAATTTCTCTTCATCTGTGAAATCTAGAATACAAGTTATTTGCTTCCAAAGTACAATGGTGGAACAGGCACAAGGTAGACATTTCCATTACAAATGTGAGAAATTAGAGGGAAAGAATGAATAACAGGCACCAAGCAAGTCAGCAGAACACATTACATTTTGCTCTCAAGTCTTGATAATAACCCTCTGTACTCTGAGACTATTTAGGCAATGGCCCTGTCCTCCAGACTCTGGGTGTTGGCCACTGTCTCCAGATTCTGGGTGGAGGCCTCTCAGCCCTGGGCTTCAACTCCGTCTTCCAGGCCCACTGGAAGAGCAACTCTGCTCCCTCACATTTGGACAGCAACATTTTCCTGGTCCATCTGAGTGGTGACCCTACCCCTTTAGCCCCAGCAGGTCCCGTTCTTCTGCCCCTTGGGCTTGGCAGCCCCACTCCCTCTGCTTTGGGCAGTGCATCTGGCCCCATCCCACTGACACTCATGAAAAGCAGCCCCACACTCCAGAACCAAGTTGGTGAAGATCTGGTTCTTTTAAACCCAGGAGGGTGTGACTCCACCCTTTGAAACTCCAGAGGTCATGGCCCTACCCTTTGTGACTGGGGCAGCTCTGCTTCCTGTGTTCCTTTTCTCTTCAGCTTCTGTTTCCTTGTTCCTTGGCCTCTCAGCCCGTCGGGCCTGTTGGGCCAGCGCAGCTTCTGCCCTGCTTGGGTAAGTGTTCCAAAGCTCTTTAATGCTACCAATAAGTGCCTGCACACTCCCCACTCCATCTGTAAACGTCAACCAGAAAGCACTCAGCTCTCTTGCTCCTTGGGTCAACAAGCCCAGCTCCACCAATAAGTGCCCGTAGGCAACCCACTCTGACTGTAAACCTCAGCCAGAAGGCACTCAGCTCTCTCACTCTGTGGGTTGGCTCCAGCACTATCTCAAGCTGGCCTCCTGGTTCTGCTGCTGCCATTCCTCTGCTGCTGCTTCTCATTGTTTTGCACCATTTCTATTTTTACAGCTCTCCTCACTTCCTCCTGAGTCCTTAACAGAATTGTCTTCGATGTCCATAATTCCACCTACAGTCTCTTCGAGGCAATCTAAGCTTTTATTATAAGGCACCTTAAAACTCTTCCAGCCTCTACCCATTACTGAATTCCAAAACTGCTTCCACATTTTAGATATCTGTTAGAGCAGCACCCCACTCACAGTACCAAATTCTGTCTTAGTGATCTAGGGCTGCTATAACAAAAATACCACAAGTGGATGGCTTTAACAAACAAACTTATTCTCTCACAGTCTAGGAGGCTAGAAGTCCAAAGTCAGAGTGCCGGCTCCAGGAGAAGTCTTTCTTTCTATGTCGGCTCTGGGAGAAGGTCCTTGTCATCAATCTTCCCTTGGTCTAGGAGCTTGTCAGCACAGGGACCCCCGCTCCAAAGGATATGCTCTGCTCCGGCTCTTCTTACTTCATAGTAGGTGGTCCCCCTTCTCTTTGCTTACTTCTCTCTTTTATATCTCAAAAGAGATTGACTCGGAGTCCAGGCCAAGATGGCAGAATCGTCAAATGCTTCCTGTGGTCCCTCTTACAATAAAGACCCAAAAGAACAAGTGAATGATTATATATGATAATCTAGGATCCCTGAACATCAAAGACAAATTTGAAGAGTCAGACTGAGCAGCAGGGGCAGGAAGAGACAGTTCAGAAGCAGAGAAGAAGTGCCAGACAAGAGCTATCCAGCACCCTGCAGGCTGGATTGGTTGGCACACACGGGCTGAGGCAAGCAGTAGTGCTTGGGACATGTTTTTACCATGTCGGGAGAGACCAGGCAGTGGAGAGTCTGCATAAGCCTCTGGAGGCAGGGAAGGCAACTCATGGGATCATAATAAGCCTTCCCCGTCTGGGACTTCATTTCTCCTCACTTGCCCCCTCGCCACTCTGCTCTGGTGCCACTCTGGCAGTGTTCAGTGGTTGTCACGCCTCCTAGGCCAGAAGTGGGACCTGTCATGCCTGAGCCAGTCTCCCAGCTTTGGGGTGGGAACAAACAAACAAACAAAAGAAACTGCCAGCTCACCTAAGCTGGGTGTTCAGGACTAATCACACCCAACCAGTCTCCCAGCTTTAAAAAATCACCTCTTCCCCTAAGCTGGGAACTCAGGGCTGGAACTGCCTCTTTGCCTAGGCACAAGCATAAATGGTCTACAGATTTTGAATGCCTTTCACCTCTGCCTAGACCTGTGTGGGCCCATTCAACAGCATAGGCCTCATTAGCATAGTACAACAGGTGTATGTACCTGAAGCCTATTTTCAACTGCAGTAGCTAAAGGGGAGTGGCAGATTCATGATATTTGACACTGCCCTGTCCATTAAGCGGGGTCCTCACCCACCCACATCAAGAGCCTGAGGACTGGAAGCTTCACTCATTCCACCTAGCCACCCAAGACAGGGGTCCGAGAATAAGTGGTATCTCCCAGTGCTCACAGCCAACAGCACTGGGTGCCCAAAGTCCAGCTGCAAAACCTACCCACCTACATGCTTTAGGGGACAGGGACACGCCTTCCATTGAGGCACTCAAGGGTAGCCATCAGCCCCCTACCTTGCTCAGCACATAACTCCCTACTACAGCCAGATACCTGTGCCCGCTCCAATCACCCCTATGTAGCCCTGCCCATTTAAGACTGTAGGTGAGAGCCTGCACCACACACTAAGTAACCAATGACCTGGACACCTAACCAGAATCCACACAAGAAAAGTAAATGGACTCCGGGGTTCACACACCTAGTAGCAGCTCTAACCACTGGTGACAGAATGTGAGAGCCTCAAAGATGGGCATATCAAAACAAGAAGCTAGGACACAGTAAGCAAACATACAATAAATAAATGTAATAACTTATTGATGGCTCGGTGACAACAGTCAATATCAAATCACATAAAGAAACAGATCATTATGGCTCCAGCAAGTGACCAAAAAAAGAACCAGGAAACCTTCTGGAAGGAGAGAAGGTCTTGGAATTACCAGAGGTAGAATTCAGAATATTAATATACACAGCTCTTCAAGATATCAGGCAAAACTCAGACCAAGCCAAAGAACACACAGACAAAGCAATAGAGGAATTTAGGAAAACTACACAATATCAGAATGACAAATTTAACAGGCTGCTAGAATCCATAGGGAGACAGCAGATAGAAATCCAAAAGATTAACAATAAAAATTTCAGAACTAGATAACTCAATAGAAAGTCATAGGAGCAGAATAGAAGCAATGGAAGTCAGAATTAGTGAGAGTGAAGATAAAGAACTTGAACCCAATATACTTGAGGAAAAATCAGATAAAAGAATTTTTAAAAATGAAGAAACCCTAAGAATTTTATGGGACTCTATCAAGAGGAATAACCTAGGAGTGATAGGAGTACCAGAACAGGGGGAATAAAAGAAAATACAGAGACAATTGTTGAAGATTTGCTGGCATAAAACTTCCCTGATATCGTGAAAGATGAGAAGATATCTCTCCAAGAAGCTCATTGAACCCTACACATGGTAGATCTCAAAAGAAGGTCACCAAGACATATTATGATCATACTTGCCAAAACCAAAGATAAAGAGACAATTTTAAGAGCAGCCAAGGATAAAAGAAAAGTCACCTACAAAGGAGTCAGTAAGACTACCTCTGACTACTCAACAGAAAACATGCAGGCAAGAAGGCAATGGGATGACATATATAAAGTCTTGAAGGAAAAAAACTGCCAGCCAAGAATTATATATCCAGCAAAACTGTCTCTCGAATATGAAGGCAAAATTAGGGCATTTCCAGTTAAACAGAAGTAAAGAGAATTTGTAAAAACCAAATGAAAAATTACAAGAAATACTAAAGAGAGTCCTCCGGCTACAGTACTAACAATATCAGTGTCTTAGTTATCTAGTGCTGCTATAACAGAAATACCACAAGTGGATGGTTTCAATGAAGAGAAGTTTATTTCCTCCCAGTTAAAGTATGCTAAAAGTCCAAATTCAGGGTGTCAGCTCCAGGGGAAGGCTTTCTTTCTCTCAGCCTTCTCAACAGTGTTCCCCTGAACTAGGAGCTTCTCTGCACAGGGACCCCAGTCCAAAGGACGGGCTCTGCTCCCAGCACTGCTTTCTTGATGGTGTGAGGTCCCCCTGTCTCACTGCTCACTTCTGTTTTTTATATCTCAAGAGATTGCCTCAGGATACAATCCAGTCTTGTAGATCAGGTCCTGCCTTACTAACACAACTGCCACCCATCCTCCCTCATTAACATCATAGAGGCAGGATTTACAACATATAGGAAAATC
>NW_004444056.1:6723181-6737150 GCF_000243295.1 Trichechus manatus latirostris | reverse complement strand
CAGTACCAGGAATCATGGCCTAGCCAAACTGATACATACATTTTTGGGGGGACATAATTCAAACCATGACAATCAGATAACAAACCAAGACTAGAACACAGGACAAAACAATCAGATATCAACCCAGATAGAGAAGTCACAAAAATAAGTTAAAGCTAAAACACTGAAAACAGGGAAACAGAGACGTCAATATGTAAAAGATGACAACATTAAAACAAAAAAGGGGGACTAATTAGAGTAGTCACAAAACTTTCATGTGGAGAGGAAGTCAAGGTGATATCAAAGTAAAAGATTGATTTAAACATAGAAAAATAGAGGTAAATTTTAAGGTAACCACAAAGGAAACTAACAATCCTACATATCAAAATAAAAAAGAAGAAAAACATGAAGTCTCAGCCAACACAAAATCAATAATAATAAAAAAGATGAAAAGAAAATAGATAAAGAAAAACGAGTCAGCACAGAAAATTAGGTGGAACAAGGAAACTGCCAACACCACACACACACACAAAAATAAATCAAATGATAGCACCAAATGCACCAATAGACAAAGAGTGACAGAATGGATTAAAAAAACACTAGCGATCTATATGCTGCATACAAGAGACACACATTAGACTCAAAGACACAAACTAAAACTCAAAGGATGTAAAAAAATATATAACACAAATGGCAATCGAAAAAAGAGCAAGAATGGCAATATTAATCTCTGACAAAATAGACTCTAAAGCAAAATCCACCTCAAAGGATAAAGAAGGACACTATATAATGATTGAAGGGTCAATACACCAGGAGGACATAACTATAATAAATATATGTCCACCCAATGACAGGGCTCCAAAATACAAAAAACAAACTCTGATAACATTGAAAAGAGAAATAGACACCTCCACAATAGTAGTAGGAGACTTCAACACACCACTTTTGGTGAAGGAGATAACATCCAGAAAGAAGCTCAATAAAGACACAGAAGATCTAAATGCCACAATCAACCAACTAGACCTCATAGACATATACAGAACACTCCATCCAGCAGCAACCAAGTATACTTTATTTTCCAACACACGTGGAACATTCTCCAGAATAGACCACATATTAGGCCACAAAGTAAGCCTTAACAGAATCCAAAGCATCAAAATATTACAAAGCAGCTTTCTGAACATAAAGCCATAAAAGTAGAAATCAAAAACAGAAAAAGCAAGGGAAAAAAATCAAATACATAGAAACCGAACACTTTGCTAAAAAATTATTGAGTTACAGAAGAAATCAAGGATAGAATAAAGAAATTCATAGATTCAAATGAGAATGAAAACATATCTTACCAGAACCTTTGGGACACAGCAAAAGCAGTGATCAGAGGTCAATTTATAGCAATAAATGCACACATCCAAAAAGAAGAAGGGACCCAAATCAAAATATTAACCCTACAACTCGAAGAAATTGAAAGAGAGCAGCAAAAGAAGCCCTTGGGCACCAGAAAAAGGAAATAATAACAATTAGAGCAGAATTAAATGAAATAGAGAATAGAAAAACAATTGAAAGAATCAACAGGATCAAAACCTGGTTCTTTGAAAAGATCAACAAAATTGATAAACTAATCCTGAGAGTATGGCCCCTGGACACCCTTTTAGCTCAGTGGTGAAGTCACTCCTGAGGTTTATCCTTCAGCCGGGGAGTGGACAGCCCCATAAAACAAAACAGGCCTAGTGAGGCACAGCAGTCCAGGAACAAGGACTAAAAGGCAGGAGGGGACAGGAAAGCTGGTGATTGAGAACCCAAGATTGAGAAGGGACAGTGTTGACATGTAGTGAGGTTGTTAACCACTGTCAAAGGGCAATGTGTGTACTAACTGTTTAATAAGCAACTATTTGTTCTGTAAACCTTCATCTAAGGTACAAAAAAAAAAGAATTATCTATGTGAGATCAAATTGACAACAGCAACTCAAAAGGTTTAATGGGAAGCCTAGGGGGCAGTGAGTTGAAGATAATAGTGATGGAATAATTTGGAAAAGGATAGTTAGAATAGCAGCACAACTGGAAGAATGTAATCGAGGTCACTGAATTGTACATGTAGAAACTTTTGAAATGGTGTATCTTTGGCTACGTATATTTTCACCAAAAAAAAAAAAAAAACTCCTCCAAAGTTGAGAAGGGAGAGTGTTGACATGTTGTGGGGTTGTTAACCAATGTCGTAAAACAATATGTGTACTGACTTTTTAATGAGAAACTATTTGTTCTGAAAACCTTCATCTAAAGTACAGTAAAAAAAAAAAAAAGAAGAAAAATTGATAAACCATTGGCCGAACTGACAAAAGAAAAACAGGAGAGGAAGCAAATAACCCAAATATCACAACAGACCCAACTGAAATTAAAAGAATCATAACAGAATATTATGGAAAATTGCACTCCAACAAATTTGAAAACCTAGAGGAAATGGACAAATTTCTAGAAACACACTACCTGCCTAAACTAACACAAACCAAGGTAGAAAAACTAAATAAACCCATAACAAAAGAAAAGATTGCAGAGGTAATTTTAAAAAAAAAAAAAAAACCTCCCAACAAAAAAGAAGCCCTGGACCTGACAGCTTCACTGGAGAATTCTACCGGACTTTCAGAGAAGAATTAACACCAGTACTACTGAAGGTATTTCAGAGTATAGAAAAGGATGGAATACTCCTGAACTCATTCTATGAAACCAGCATAACTCTGATACCAAAGCCAGGTAAAGACGTCACAAGAAATGAAAATTACAGACCAATATCCCTCATGAACATAGACTCAAAAATCCTCAACAAAATTCTAGCCAATAAAATTCGACAACGTATCAAAAAAATAACTCATCATGACCAAGTGGGATTCATACCAGGTATTCAGGGATGGTTCAACATTAGAAAAACAGTCTGTGTAACTCATGACATAAATAAAACAAAGGATAAGAACCACATGATCTTATCAACGACGCAGAAAAGGCATTTGACAAAGTTCAACACCCATTCATGAAAAAAACTCTCAGCAAAATAGGAATAGAAAGGAAATTCGTTGACATAATAAAGGGCATTTATACAAAGCCAATAGCCAACATCATCCTAAATGGAGAGAGTCTGAAAGCATTCCCTTGAGAATGGGAACCAGACAGTAACACACTCTTATTCAACATTATGCTGAAGGCCCTAGCCATAGCAGTAAGGCAAGAAAAAGAAATAAAGGCCATCCAAATTGGTATGGAAGAAGTATCCCTATTTGCAGATGATATAATCTTATACACAGAAAACCCCAATGAATCCGTAAGAAAACTACTGGAACTAATAGAAGAGTTCAGCAAAGTATCAGGATACAAGATAAACATACAAAAATCAGTTGGATTCCTCTGCACCAGCAAGGAGAATCCGAGAAATATCTCACAACATGGATGAATCTGGAGGGCGTTATGCTGAGTGAAGTTAGTTGCAAAAGGGCAAATACTATATGAGACTACTATTATAAGAACTCAATAAAAGGTTTAAACACAGACGAAAACATTCTTAGATGGGTATAAGGGTGGGGAAGGAGGGGGAGGGGAATTCACGAACTTGATAGTAGGCAAGAATCATCTTGGGTGAAGGGAAGGACAACACACAATACAGGGGAAGTCAGCACAACTGGACTAAAGCGAAAGCTAAGAAGTTTCCTGAACACAATTAAACACTTTGAGGGACAGAGTAGCTGGGGCTGAGGTTTGGGGACCATGGTTTCAGAGGACATCTAGGTCAATTGACATAACAAATTTTATTAAGAAAATGTTCTGCATCCCACTTTGATGAGTGGTGTCTGGGGTCTTAAAAGTTTTCAAGCAGCCATCTAAGATGCATCAGTTGGTCCCAACCCACCTGGAGCAAAGGTGAATGAAGAACACCAAAGATGCAGGAAAATATAGCCAAAGAGACAAAAGGACCACATAAACCAGAGACTCCTTCAGCCTGAGACCAGAAGAACTAGATGGTACTCCACTACCACCAATGACTGCCCTGACAGGAAACACAACGGAGTCCTTGACAGAGCTGGAAAAAAGTGTGGAGGAGAACTCAAATTCACGTAAGAAGACCAGACTTAATGATCTGACTGAGACTGGAGGATCCTCTCAAGCCGTGGCCCCTGGACATTCTGTTTACTCAGAACTAAAACCATTCCCAAAGCCCTCTCTTCCAATAAATATTAGACTGGACTATAAAACATAGAATAATGCTCATGAAAAGTGTGCTTCTTAGTTCAAGTAGATACACAAGACCAAATGGGTGGCTCCTGTCTGGAGGCAGGATTAGAAGGCAGGAAGGGACAGGAACTAGCTGAATAGACACAAGAAACCCGGGGTGGAAAGGGGGAGTGTGCTGTCACATTGTAGGGATTGCAACTGATGTCACATAACAATATGCATATAAATTTTTGTATGAGAAATTAACTTGAGCTGTAAACTTTCACCTAAAGTACAAAAAAAAAACAAACAGAGATTGGCTCAAGATACTACCTAATCCTATAGGTTGTGACCTGCCTTATTAATGTAACTGCCTCTACCCCTGCCTCACTAACAACATAGAGGTTAGGATTCACAACACATAGGAAAATCACATCAGATCACAAAATGGTGGACAACCACACAATACTGGGAATCATGGCCTAGCCAAGTTGACACACATTTTTGGGGGATGCAATTCAATTCATAACTACTTTGTATATAGAGGTTTTGTTGTCCAGACTTTACAAATTTTATGTAATTAAGTGGATCAGGCTTTTATAGGATTCTGCTTAGAGAGTTTTTACCCACTCCAAAATAATTAAAAAAATAGTCGCCTAAAAAGATAAAATAAAATAAACATTAATTTAAAAAAAAAAAAAGAAACAAATCAACTCAGTGAGTCAACCCCTGAGTGTAGAAAGCCCAGAAGCAGGAAGGCCAACCTGCCCGTGTGTCCTAGGAAGACCAGGGGACCCCAAGGAAGGTGTGGGAGGCACACCCCACGGGAGGCCGGGGGAAGGTAGCCTCTCATGGCCAGACGAGGGGAAGGAGGACGTACTCACAGGAACAATGCTTACGGCACAAGGAACTTCGGCCGCACATGCTGCTCACTGACTTCATCTTAGTAATAATACATCTCGCTTGTAAATTAAACCTCATTTTTAGAGACTTTGTGGTAAGCCTGCGCAATCAAGATACATAGAGAACCATGCGTGTCAGCAAAGGTAACGCTCCATGGAATCAGATGCCTGGTGAATTTGTGGACATGAGTTTTATATTTACCTGAGAAAGAATCATTCAGCTCTCCCTCCAAAACACACATGCACACACACACTGCACATGCGCACACACACGCATGCACACCACATGCACACACGCACACACAAGCCACACACACACACACACACACACACACATACATGCACATACACATATGCACACATGCACAGGCACATACCCAGGCACAGACCACACATTCCCTCACACCACATGCACACACTCACTCACACACACACCCTAGCTGTGACAATGCCTGTGCTCTAAGGGGCAACATGGTGTCAAGGGGTTGCAGTAACACATGGTAGCACAAGGCAGAGGGAAGAAAAGCCGGCAGACCCCAATTCCAGTACCGGATGAGGCATGATGTGGAATTGGCCTTTCTTCACAGGCACTGATCTTCCCATTTCAGTGAGGCAGCAACTGAGGCCCCTTGCAGTGACTCATCAGTCCTACAGGTGTGAAGGGCTGAGGGCCCAGACAGGGCTTTCCTCACCATTCCCCCAAAATACTGTCTAGCTGGCCTCAGCCATTCCACAGGACCAGTGCCCACACCTGTGGTCCATAGGTACAAGGAGAAGCAGGAAAGGAAGTCAAGAGCCAGCAGAAATTTCAGCAATCACACCACTTGAATATCATGCCCCAGGTAAATTTCCTCTTATTCTCACTCCCAGCTTCAACTACAAGAGCCAGGAGGCAGAGAATCACAGAAGGCTGGGATCCGCCAATAAAGAGCCCTTGTCGCAGCACAGCCCCTCATGTGGCTGATGATCTGCAGACACTCTGTGGTCCTTGAGCGTTCCTTGGTCATTTATGAAACCCTGCCCTCATCCCTCCCAATGCTGTCACCCACCTCCAAACATCCAGCATCATGTTTCCCCAGTTAGGAGAGCTGAGGATAAAATAGTCTACCACTATGGTCGCTCAGCCATGGTCTGACACAGCTCCGCGCCTGCTTCTCACTGGTCCACGGGAACAGCTACTCCATAAGAAGGATTTCCCCAGGGCCTATGGGAAAGGGCTTCCTGCTGAGGGTCCCTGACCTGTTCGGTGTGGGGGTAGGGGCTGCTTCTGCCAGGTCTCAGCTCCAATCCTATGGAATGTCAAAAAGGAACCAAATGAGGATAAGCTGGAGAGTCTACCCCAGCAAACAACTCACAAGCCAGCTGATCCTGTCAGAGGGGCCCATCTCCAGCCTGACCAGTCCTGAAGGGAATACAGTGTCATAGGCATTTACAGATGTGTAACCGACAACCAAACAGGTTTCAGAATTTGCTAAGGGACTGTCAAAGAAGACCAGCACCCAGCTCTGCTGTGCTACCAGATGTCCTTCAGTTGACTCCGCCTCATAGCGACCTCACATGTGTCGGAGTAGAACTGTGCTCCATGGGGTTTTCAACGGCTGATTTTTCAGAACTAGATTACCAGGCTTTTCTTCCAAGGTGCCTCTGGGTGGACTCGAAACTCCAACCTTTCATTTAGCAGCTGAGCACATTAACTATCTGCACCATGCAGGGACCCCTCTGCTGTCCTAAGCACCCATTAGCCCACAGGGATGGGGAAAGCAGGCGTTGAGTGAATGTCTTGAGTTGGCTTGTTGTTGTGACAGGATATCAGGAACAGCCTAACGCTGTAACATGAATGTGTGGTGCTTTGTGTGAAGACCAAGCCAGGAGTGAGGTGATTCACTGTGCTCTGTCGCCTGGGCTGACTGAACACGTCACTGTGGCGTGGTGGTTATTTTAAAGAGAGCTGTGTCCAGAGGGAGCAGCAGAAAGCCAAGAGTATTCAGCAACCACGAAGACCATTTCTGTACACCTACTACTTTCAAGAAATGGTTGGGTCCTGTAGGTGAGGCAGGAAGCATAAAAGATTCCTGTTTCTGAACAGAAGCCTAAAGTGTACAAGGACAGAGGAGGCAACAATCGGAAGTGTTCCGCAAGACGGCAATTCAAGTCACGTGATTCATTGCCCACATTGCACAGCTCATGGTAATTTGAGGAGTCTTACCTCCTTGGCGAGCTGCTACAAGGAGGAGTGGTTTCGTGCCTGCCTGGGTCCCTGTGGCTACTTGCCCAAGGCCCTTAGTGCTCACTGTTGGCTAATTTGAAAAGGAGGGCTCATTGTGTTCCAAATGGCCCATTCCTTCTTATGCCCACTCTTCATAAGGCACTGAGACATTACAATTAACTATGGGATTTATAGTTCAAGGGAAAGAATAGGTTCATGTGGAATGGTCTACACATGCAGGTTATTCGTCACTTTTCATCTTGGACAGGACCCACTGTTATTTTAAGTACCCGGTGAAAAGGTATACCGAGGCTTCCTGGCCTCGCTTGATTACAGATGACACTGAGGCATAGAAATATACCCGTCTGCTTCTGGACTAGCAGGAATTGTGTTTTTTTCTCAACATGGTGAACACCATGACAAAGAAGCCCTCTGCTTCGTAAGCTGTGTTCCAAGAGAGAGCCAAGCGCAGCAGTCAAGGACTTTGGTGATAACTCTAGTAGAGCAACAGATGTACATTGTCAGTTTGCAACAAAAGTCCCAAACGTTCATGGAAGCTCCAAAGGGAGATCCAAACTCCCTGAGGGATCAAATTACTGGGCTGAGGGCTGTGGGGACCACTGTCTCGGGGAACATCGAGCTCAATTCGCATAACATAGTTTATAAAGAAAATGTTCTACGTTCTACTTTGGTGAGTAGTGTCTGGGGTCTTAAAAGCTAGTGAGCGGCCATCTAAGATACTCCATTGGTCTCACCCCGTCGGGAGCAAGGGAGAATGAAGAAAACCAAAGGTACAAGAGAAAGATGAGTCCAAAGGACTAATGGACCACAACTACCACAGCCTCCACCAGACTGAGTCCAGTACAACTAGGTGATGCCTGGCTACCACCACTGACTGCTCTGACAGGGATCACAATAGACAGTCCCGGACAGAGCTGGAGAAAACTGTATAACAAAATTCTAACTCACATAAAAAAGACCAGACTTACTGGCCCGACAGAGACTGGAGAAACCCCGAGAGTACGGCCCCCAGACACCCTTTTAGCTCAGTAATGAAGTCACTCCTGAGGTTCACCTGCAGCCAAGGATTGGATAGGCCCATAAAATGAAATGAGACTAAGGGGGCACACCAGCCCAGGGGCAAGGATGAGAAGGCAGGAGGGGATAGGAAAGCTGGTAATAGGGAACCCAAGGTCGAGAATGGGAGAGTGTTGACGTGTCGTGGGGTTGGTAACCAATGTCACAAAACAATATGTGTACCAACTATTTAATAAGAAGCTGGTTTGTTCTGTAAACCTTCATCTAAAGTACAATTAAAAAAAAAAAATGTCCCGAATGTTTTCCTTTTGCTCTGAAACAGAGAGAAAGGGGAAGCCCTGGATGGTAGCTCAACGCTCTGCCAAGGTTTGTCCTGCCACCACCAAACCCAGATCTCTTCAATCCCTTTGACCTCCCTTGGCACCCCAAGATCATCAGTTACCAAACTGTAAGCAAACTCCCAGCCAAAAGGTAAAAGCAAAGGCCCCAGCCCAACGTCTTTAGCTCCCCTGCCCTCCCCGCCCCCCTGCATTTAAGGCCTGCCTGCCACTTGCCTATTTTCTCACAGACCCCACTAACCTTCCAGACATCCACATGGACAAGCATGTCTGCCACCGTGCCAGGCTTCCAGCGGACAGGGTAATTGGGCAGGACAGAGCACAGGAAGGGCCCACGTAATGGAAATCATCTTTCCCTGCTAGTGCAAACAAGCTCACGGCCTGATTTGTTATTTAGAATGTAGCGGTAGAACATCCATAAAATCCAGAATAAGATGATCAAGGATTCCTACCTCTATTTCTTCAGCATTTCCTGAGGGGCCTGTCCATGCCACCAACTTGCTACAGCCTCAAACCCACCAGGGCACAGCCTGCTTGCTGGGAGCTGTCACTGCAGAGGGGGCAGGAAGGTCAGCAGGAGCCAAACAAGGATGCGATCACAGGCTGGCTGCCTTTGGACAGCTTAGTGCTCTGAGCCACCCATAATGCCAAGTATTTCAGAGAATTGTTGTGAGAGTTAGAGCTAACAGATATAGCACAGGGACTGTGCCTGCCATGACTCAGCCTGCAGTGAATGGTCCCCAAACTTCTTCAATTGCTTTACTTATTAAAAAAGTAACAATAATAAACATACACACATATGTGCATGTATATGTGTATTTATATACATATATATGTTCATTGTTTTTTAAAAAAAACTAAATACAGATAAGCAAAAAAAAAGAAAGAAAGAAAAGAAAACCATTTGTATTCCCATTCCCCACACCTAACCATTTCTACCATTTTGGCCAACTTCCTTCTGTTTTGAAATCTGATATTTTCACATAACATCATGCCACAATCGGCCCCTGGCCTTGTTCTGACTGATGTCAAGGAGCTTTTCCATTATCTCTTTCTACAGAAGTAGTCGATTTGATCCCTGTATTTTCCATCCACTGAGGTCCAGGTGTATAGTCTCCATTATGTTGTTGAAAAAAGGTATTTGTAATGAATAAGTTGTTGGTCTTGCAAAATTCTATCATGAGATCTCTGGTGTCATTTCAATCACCAAGGCGATATTTCCCAGCTACCAATCCTTCTTCTTTGTTTCCAACTTTCACATTCCAATCACCAGTAATTATCAGTGCGTCTTGATTGCATGTTTAATCAATTTCCTCATCTTTGGCCTTAGTGGCTGGTGCATAAATTTGCGTAATAGTCGTGTTAACTGGTCTTCCCTGAGGCATATGGATATTATCCTATCACTGACAGTGTTGTACTTCAGGATAGATCTTAAACGTTCTTTCAGATAATGAAGGCAACTCCATTCCTCTTCAATTTGTCATTCCCAGCTCTTCTGCAACTTCAAGTTGAAGCTGAAGAAAATTAAAACAAGTCCACGAGAGCCGAAATACAACCTTGCATATATCCCACTTGAATTTGAAGACCATCTCAAGAATAGATTTGACACATTGAACACTAATGACCGAAGACCAGATGAGTGGTGGGAAGATATCAAGGACATCATACATGAAGAAAAAAAAAAAAGGCCATTAAAAAGATAGAAAAGAAAAAAAATACCAAAATAGACATCAGAAGAGACTCTGAAACTTGCTCTTGAGCATAGAGCAGCTAAAACAAATGGAAGAAGTGATGAAGTAAAAGAGCTGAGTGGAAGATATCAAAGGGCAGCTCTAGAGGACGAAAGTAAAGTATTATAATGAAATGTGAAAGACCTGGAGTTAGAAAACCAGAAGAGAAGAACATGCTCAGCATTTCTCAACCTGAAAGGACTGGAGAAAAAAATTCAAGCCTCAAGTTGCAATATTGAAAGATTCTATGGGCAAAATATTGAACAACGCAAGAAGCATCAAAAGAAGATGGAAGGAATACACAGTCACTGTACCAAAAAGAACTGGTTGACGTTCAACCATTTCGGGAGGTAGCATATAATCAAGAACCAATGAAACCAAAGGAAAAAGTCCAAGCTGACTGAAGGCATTGTCAAAAAACAAGCCTCGGGGAATTGATAGAATACCAGTTGAGATGTTTAAACACTCAGATGCAATGCTGGAAACGCTCAGCACTCAGTAGTCTATGCCAAGAAGTTTGGAAGACAGCTACCTGGCCAACCGACTGGAAGAGATCCATATTTGTGCCCATTCCAAAGAAAAGTGATCCAACAGAATGCGGAAATTAACGAACAATATTACACACAAGAAAAATTTTGCTGAAGATAAGTCAAAAATAGTTGCAGCAGTATATCAACAGGAAACTGCCAGAAATTCAAGCCAGATTCAGAAGAGGATGTGAAATGAGGGATATCATTGGTGATGTCAGATGGATCTTGGCTGAAAGCAGAGAATATTAGAAAGATGTTTATCTGTGTTTTGAATGCAAAGGCATTCAACTGCGTGGATCATAACAAATTATGGATAACATTGTGAAGAATGAGAATTCCAGAACAGTTAATTGTGCTTATGAGGAACCTGTACATAGACCAAGAAGCAGCTGTTCAAACAGAACAAGGGGATACTGCGTGGTTTAAAATCAGGAAAGATGTGTGTAAGAGTCGTATCATTTCACCTACTTATTAAATCTGTATGCTGAGCAAATAATCAGAGAACTTGGACTATATAAAGAAGAATGTGGCATGAGGATTGGAGGAAGTCTCATTAGCAACCTAGATAATGCAGATGACACAACCTTGCTTGCTGAAAGAGGACTTGAAACACTTATTGATGAAGATCAAAGACCGCAGCTTTCAGTATGGATTACACCCCAACATAAAGAAAACATAAATCCTCACAACTGAACCAATAAGCAACATCATGATAAATGGAAAAAAGGTTGATATTGTCAAGGATTTTGTTTTACTTGGATCCACAATCAACAACCATGGAAGCAGCAGTCAAGAAATCAAAGAATGTGTTGCATTGGGCAAATCTGCTGCAAAAGACCTCTTCCAAATGTTGACAAGCAAAGAAGTCACTTTGAGAACTAAGGTGTGCCTGACCCAAGCCATGGTATTTTCAGTCACCTTATATGCATGCAAAAGCTGGACAAAAAATAAGGAAGAGCCTTTGAATTATAGTGTTGGGGAAGAATATTGAACATACTATGGACTTCCAAAAGAACGAACATATCTGTCTTGGAAAAAGTACAACCAGAATACTCCTTGGAAGTGAGGATGGTGAGACTTCGTTTTAGGTAGTTTGGACATATTATCAGGAGGGACCAGTCCCTGGAGAAGGACTTCATGCTTGGTAAGGTAGAGAGTCAGTAAAAAAGAGAAAGACCCTTGATGAGATGTATTGACACAGTGGCTGCAGCAATGGGCTCAGACATAACAATGATTATGAGGCTGTCGCAGGACCGGGTAGTGTTCTGTTGTACATAGCGTCACTGTGAGTCAGAACCAACTTGACAGCACCTAACACAACAGCATTATGCCATGGATATCTTTTGATGCCATTACGTTTTATTCTCCAGTGTTATTTTAAATGTCTATGAAATACCACTTAATATGGGCATACCATAATTTATTTAACTATCCTCCAATGCTAGAAATTAGAAATCCCCTCTTTCTGTCCCTGTTCACTCTGAGAACCATCTTTTGAAACTCCCCTCTGTATAATGAAATGGGCTGATCCCTGGGTGGTGCAAACGGTTAATGCACTGGGCTGATAACTGAAAGGTTGGGGATTGGAGGCTACCTAGATGTGCCTCAGAAGAAAGACCTGGCAGTCTGCTTCTGAAAGATCACAGCCATTGAAAACCCTGTGGAGCACAGTTCTACTCTGACTCACAGAGGGTCGACATGAGTCAGAATCAACTCCATGGCAACTGGGGGTGATGATATGATGAAATATAGCTGTCTTCATGCCTTTAACAAGAAAATCCAGTTTGCTGTTTACTTTGCTTTTGCTTATGATTGTTTGCTCATTCTTCTGAAATTACGATACCTAATTAGGTAAATAATGGCGTGTCAATAAAATATATCAATTCCCCTGTAAACTGACAGGCATGACCTAACTTACTTCACGCACATCAAGGCTCACTGTGTGGGATCATCTCTCCGGTTCTCAGCATCCCTCCTCTCATCCCTCTTCTGCTGCCCCTTCCCTGAGTCCCCCCATCTCCTTCCAGGGTCCCTCAGGTCTTCCTAGGGTTCTCCCTTGCCCTTTTGGATCCCAGGCCTCCTCAGAAGCCTGCATTTGTTTGTGGGTTCTTTGAAGTCAAACGCCTTCCAAGCCCCTCAACCCCCTGGATGGAAGATGTTGTCGGACCACACTTCCCAGGGTGCTGAGGGACAGTCGGTGTCTCTTCTGATGCTGTTGCACCTCCCCACCCCGACTTGTTGGCCACCCAAAGGCCCACTGGGCAGGGTGGGTGTCCACAGCGCTGCCTTTATGTTTTCTCTGCAGATGTGAGAACAAGAGTGAGGTCTCCGGGAGCACACAGCTGCACGTAGGAGGGGATCCTCCCCACCGTCTGAGCAAGAAGAATGTGTTCTATCCCCACACACACCTCACAGGGGCGGCAATGCCACCTCAACTCCCCAGAAGCAAAACGTGTGAGAGTCACAACTGTACCGACTGGCAAAAATGCAGTAAGGTTCCCACGTACGTTATGAAATGTGTCACATTCTTATTCGTCTGTAGGTGTAAAGGTGGCAAATGGTCATTTAAAAAGAAAATTAAGACTTTCAAATCTGAAGTGTTCTGCACTTATTCCCACTCCCAACCCCAGTGAAACACAGACTTACACCCACAGCCCTACACACAGACTCCCGCAGCCCTACACACAGACATACACCTACACACAGGCACACACAGGCACAACAGCCCTACTCAGACACCACAGCCCTACACACAGATTCACACAGCCCTATACACAGACATAACATCCTTACGTATAGATATAACAGCCCTACACAGACACACACACAGCTCTACACACAAACACACAGCCCTACACATAGACTCACACATAGCCCTACACACAGACACACACAACCTTACACACAGATACACAGCTCTACACCCAACCCTACCCACAGACACACACTGCCCTACACAGACTCACACACCTACACAGTGCTACACACACAGCCCTATACACAGACATAACAGCCTACACAAAGACACACACACAGCCTTACACACACAGCCCTA
>NW_004444056.1:6714027-6722422 GCF_000243295.1 Trichechus manatus latirostris | reverse complement strand
CAGCCCACAAACACCTACATACAGCCCTACACACACAGCCCTACACATAGATGTAACAGCCCCACAGACACACACACAGCCCACAAACACCTACACACAGCCCTACGCACACAGCCCTACACACACAGCCCTACACACACAGCTCTACACACAGAGGTAACAGCCCCACACACAGACACACACACAGCCCACAAACACCTACACACAGCCCTACACACACAACCCTACACACAGACGCACAGTCCTACACACAGACACAGTTGTGCACACTCATGTCAGTCACTCCGGACCCCACCCTGTACCTCACACTGGTGAAGAGGGCACAGTCAGGGAAGCAGTGCAGCTCTCGGGAACCGGGTGGGCTCCACGGGACATGCATCCCTGACAAGCCACCTATAGGAGGGGCAGAGGGGAGCTGGAGGCTTCTGGAAAGCCTGACCGAATACAAAGAGGTGAAGGCTGCAGGAGGGGACATGGAAGTCACCATTAGCCAGAGAGAGAAAGGCATGTGGGTTCCAGGAACATCGAGGAGCGCCGGGAAGACCACAGGAGCCTGAGGGCCCAGCGGGAGGCTGAGGTGGGGCAGGTGGGAACCAGAGAACCACTACAGACGTTTGCGCCGGAACACGGCATGAAGAAGGCGGCATTTTCAATGTCCAATATTGTTTTCAGTGGTGTCCATTTTAACTGTCAAGCAAGTATATGTAGAGGATGATGTCAGTATATGGTCACGGTTATCCTCTGAGAAGCAAAACACGAGCAGCCCGACACCCTGCCCACTGCGCACACACAGGGAGTATCGTTAGCACTGGTCAGCTATCACACCTCCTTCATTAGCATCGCTTCACTTTCCTCATCAGTTACTTCCTGAAATGCCCATCAACTCTTCAGTGGAAAGCAACCACAGACAGCTCACACGCTAAGATTGTTGCATCAACTCTGGACTGTTGTCGTTGCTGTTCTTAGGTGCCATCAACTTGGTTCTGGCTCATAGCAACCCTATGTACAACAAGACGGCTATCCACCCTAATATCGAGTCCCCCCACCATAAATCGAACTTCCAATTCTCCATAAATGTCCACCTTGCCTCGCACTTGGAGACGCTGATACAGCTGTGCAGGAGTGGGGCTGTCCCTGCCTCGGTGGGCTGTTGATACGTGGGGGTCCTGCATCCCACACCTGGATAATTGTAAGCATTTCTTTACAGTTTCTTATTTTCTGATTGATAAATATTACTTTTAAAATCATAAAGCTACAACTGGTACTTTATCAAAATAAAAACATCGCCTAATGAAAACTAATGAGTTCTAGAAGCTATTAAAAAACAGAGTTCAAAACAAAAACCAATATAGCTATCACATGAAAAATAAGAGGACACAGACCTTGCTAACTAGTGGAAAGCATTTCTTATAAACAAGAAATAAAGCATAAAGTACAGGTCACCACACGACCGCCCTTAAAAGTCACTGGATTCAGCCGTTTCGAAGCCTGCCTGCTCTCTGGGTCTGGTTCCGTGTTGATCATCCCCTGTGTAGGTTCTTTACTGAAACAATAGTTGCTGTCCACTGGTGACCCATTGGACGCCATAGTAACACAAACGTCATTCCTCGTATTCACAAGCCGCTACACAGTAGACCTTGTTAAAATAATCAAAACTTCAAGCAATTAAAATACAAGGTTTATCTTGAGCAGTTATTCTAGATGCATATAGGGAGATCTTTCTGATTCCAAAAAAAGCAAATGACTAGGCTAGTTATAAAGAAGCTTATAAAGAGAAGAGAAGGAGGAGGGAGGAGAACAGATGCTCAGGCGTGACTTAGTGAACCTGCCCTCCCTCTTTACTGAGATCTGCTGATATCAGGTCACAAGGTGGTCTTTGGTAGCCTTTATTATTAACACTATTACGAGCAATCCTTGTGCCACCTTAGTTCTTTTCCTTGCCCATCAAGATGGGCCATTGCGTTCCCCTACATAGGATGAGAGGTGGGTGGCCAGGATCATAGACGTTCAGCTCGGAGGTCCTCACACATATCCTTCATCCTCACCATTACAGCCCAGAAAGGCAGGCATTCATTTCCATTTTACAGACAGCAAAACTGCGTCTCGGGGAGATCAGACAGCTATCAGGCCATTATGTGGCAGAGCCCAGAATCGTAGCCCTCGTAATTAGGGTTGTCAAATAAAATACAGACAATCCAGCTAAATTTGACTTTCATTTAAACAGTAAGTAATTTTTTTTACTATAAGTATATCCCCAATACTGCATGATACGATATGTGTATTCACTAAATCTGGCAGCCCTACCTGTAATCGCTGTGTGCACCCTTCAGGTATTAAAGCAGCAGCTACTTGTGGCTGGGTGTCAGCTCTGGTTACAGTTGGGACTGAGCGATGGAGAGGCAGGGGGTCTGCACGCTGGCCGCTCACAGACGAGCCACCCACGGTGGAGGGCCAGCAAGTTTCTCCAGGAGGAGACGGCACACGGCAGAGAGACTGCGAACCTCTCCCAGGAACAGCAGGAACAGTCACCCTTCCTGGGGCATCAGACTGACTCCCCCCAAACCCGCTCTGTGAATGCAGCCATGGTGCCTGGGGTGCCTCCCCTGGGATGCCTCCCCAGGGGCGCAGGATGATGCAGGCTGATGCTTGCCGCTTGGGGAAGGCACTGCCCCAGAGCTAATTAGATGACAATTCTTTGGACACCAGATGATCCAGGCACGCTCACACGCGTAAACCTGGAGCACTCAGCAGAAAACATAGTCTACAGAGCTGATGCGAAGTCAACCCTGACATGCGTGTGTTGCCGACTTTGCCTGCAGACTTTGACAGGAGAAGCCAGGACACCTTGAGGGGAAAGATAGGTCCGCGCCAGGACCAGAAGATTTGCACCGTGGCCCAGGGCCTTCAGGAGTTGCTTTCGTGTTTCACGGAATCCTGGTTCTGTTCCATTCCTAGCAAGAGAAACCAGGGAGCAACAACCCCTACCCCCACAGAGACCACCAATCAAAGAGATTAATGGACAAAGATCAAATGCATCAGTGACAACCTATCAACGCAGAAAAAGTGGAGCGCTGGTTTGCAGGTGCTCATTGCAGTGGGGAGTGGCTTGTTTGCCACATCCCAGCTCCGCAGGAGCCAGGCCGTCCTCCACCTGTGTTCTGGAAGAGGCAAAAAAGGGCAGTTGCCTGGGTGGGCTGCCTAGAATTTAACGAGGCTCCCCCTGGTTGTTCAACCTGACACCAGGAGACACAGTCATGACCCCAGCAGAGCAACTCTGACGGGGCTGCAGACTGGAGGTGGGTGCGGCTCTGGATTGTGGAGTCCACTCTACGGAAGGCCCCCCTAGTTTACGGTGGGCAGTGGACAGAGCCTGGAGAGGGTGATGACTGGGGCGTTTGTTGGGGCATTCAGACATCTTCTGCCCATCTTCAGAAACTGACACTGATATGCCTAGCAAGGCCATCATGCAATGCTCCAGAAAGTTTCCCATGCCCCAGGCAGGGTAGGGGGAGGACTGGTGACCACAGGTGATCAGGCAGGACCCTGTGCCCCGGGCCAGCAGGGCTCCTGCTGCAGCCTATACCCAGACGCTGTGGCATAGAGCCCGAGCCCCTGTCGTGATGTGGTAGAGGACCTAGAACAGTACTGTGGGGAGAAGGTAGGCAGCACTGAGCAGATGGCACGGCTCCGTGTCGGCCATGAAGGCTTCCAGGAAATCCACCCACATTCCTGGCCAAACTTACAGCAAGATAGGATTCTGGGGGAAAGAATCGCCCTCGCGGCTGGTGGGTGGGGTGCAGGGGACATCCAGTCTCTCTCTATTCACTGTTTGAGCAGAGTGAGTCAGGGCAAACCTAAGCAATGCAATCTAACAGACAAGGAGGCCTTCATACTCTGCAGAGAGCACTGCTTGGGGTGTGTCATGGATTGAATTGTGTCCCCCAAAAGTATCTGTCAACTTGGCTGGGTCATAATTCCTAGTATGGTATAATTGTGTACCATTTTATAATCTGATGTGATTTCCTTAAGTGTTGTAAATTCAATCACAATGATCTAATAAAATGGATTAGCGGCAATTATACTGATGAGGTATACAAGATTGGATAGTGTCTTAAGCCAATCTCTTTTGAGATATAAAAGAGAGAAGCAAACAGAGACACATGGGAACCTCATACCACTAAGAAAGCAGTGCTGGGAGCAGAACGTGTCGTTTGGACCTGAGGTTCTTGTGCAGAGAAGCTCCCAGACCAAGGCAAGACTGATGACATGGACCTTCCTCCAGAGCCAACAGAGAAAGCATTCCTCCAGAGCTGATGCCCTAAATTTGGACTTGTAGCCTACTGGACTATGAGAGAATAAACTTCTCTTAGTTAAAGCCATCCACTTGTGCTATTTCTGTTATAGAAGCACTAGATGACTAAGACAGGGTGCATTGGAAATTGTTTTAGCAAAAGTGGGCTTTGGCATAGCACACCTTTAGGCCAGGCCCAAGTGATCCTCACCTTCAGACCCTGGGCCCGACCCTGACTCCCTCCTGCTGTCCACCCCATCAGAGCCCAACAATTGGCAACTCCCTTCAGAGGCAGGATGTAGTGTGGAGAGGGGAAGATCAGAAAATTAACCCAAGGTTAATTTTGCCTGTCAAGAGTGGGTGACCAAGAGGAACACCCCAGAATTGGGAAGCTGCTGAGGAGCTAAGGATGGAGGCAGGGACAAGACCAAAAGATGGTGTCTCACCCCTTGGGAGCAAAGGAGAATGAAGAGAACAGGGTACAAGGAAAGATTAGTCCAAAGGACTAATGGACCGCAGCTACCACGGCCTCCCCCAGACTGAGTCCGGTACAGCTAGATGGTGCCCGGCTATCACCACTGACTGCTCTGACCGGGATCACAACAGAGGGTCCTGGACAGAGCTGGAAAAGGATGTAGAACAAAATTCTAACCCCCAAATAAGACCAGATTTACTGGCCTGGCAGACTGGAGAAACCCTGAGAGTATGGCCCCCGGACACCCTTTTAGCTCAATGGTGAAGTCACTCCCGAAGTTCACTGTTCAGCCGGGGAGTGGACAGCCCCATAAAACAAAACGGGACTAATGAGGCACAGGGACAGGGACAGGGACTAGAAGGCAGGAGGGGACAGGAAAGCTGGTGATAGGGAACCCAAGGTTGAGTAAGGGCAGTGTTGACATGTGTGGGGTTGTTAACCATTGTCATAGGGCAATATGTGTACTAACTGTTTAATGAGAAACTATTTGTTCTAAGGTACCAAAAAAAAAAAAATTATTTTCTCTGTGAGATCAGCTTGACAACAGCAACTCAAAAGGTTTGATGGGAAGCCTAGGGGGCAGTGAGTTGAAGATAATGGTGATGAAATAATTGGGAAAAGGATAGTGAGAATAGCAGCACAACTGGAAGAATGTAATCAATGTCACCAAATTGTACATGTAGAAATTTTTGAAATGGTCTAACTTTGGCTATGTATATCTTCACCAAAAAAAAAGGGTCTTCTAAGGTCAAGAAGGGAGAGTGTTGACATGTCGTGGGGTTGTTAATCAATGTCATAAAACAGTATGTGTACTGACAGTTTAATGAGAAACTATTTGTTCTGTAAACTTTCATCTAAAGTACAATTAAAAAAAAAAGATCAGAAGATGGTCCCAAAACATTTTTGAACACACACCACTATCAGTGAAAAACATTTAACATACACACATATGCACATATGTTTTATATGCGTTATTATATACATATAACTACTGTATTTATATATTCTTTACATTGAAAAGGAGCCCTGGTGTCGCAGTGGTTAAGAGCTGGGCTGCTAACCAAAAGATTGGTAGTTCAAATCCACCAGCTGCTCTCTGGAAACCCTATGGGGCAGTTCTACTCTCTCCTATAGGGTCACTAGGAGTCGGAACCAACTCGAGAGCAATGGGTTTGGTTTTTGTTTTTTAATACATAAAAAATGTACATAAAATCTTTTAAAGGATGAGATAAAGCTGAAAGGATATTTTTAAATGTTCTGTTAAAAATGTTGACTTAACATCACATTAGCTAATATCTCAATGAATAATATACCCTTAGAACAAAGTTAACATTATTGACACTGGATGTAAGTTCCTATTTCCACTAGTTTTCTTGTTATTTTAATTTTTTGAAAAGACCTCTTGTCAGATTTGATTAGACTGTGGTTTTACTTTGTAATAGGGCAGATAAGATGTTCACATCAGGAGCAGATGTGTCAGCTCTGCTGTTTTCTTGGTCCCTGAGAAAGTATAAACATAATCTTCATTCTGCAGTTTCTTTGCAGGAGTCTTTTTAAGCCACCTGGTCTTTATGTGAAGGCTAGTCTAGATAAAATCATGTGAAGGCTAGTCTAGATAAAATCATGTGAAGGCTAGTCTAGTTAAAATCGAATAACATAGTTTGGTGGTTCCTCAAAAATTTAAACATAGAATAACCCTCTGTTGTTAGTTGCCTTTGAGTTGACTCCAACTCATGGTGACCCCATGCACAACAGAACTAAACATTGTCCAGTCCTGAACCATCTTCACGATCCTTGGTGTGCTTGAGTCCATTGTTGCAGCCACTGTGTATTTTGAATGCTTTCTAACCTAAGGGGGCTCATCTTCCAGCACTGTATGGAATGATAGTCTGTTGTGAGCCATAGGGTTTTCCCCGACTAATTTTCAGAAGTAGATAGCCAGGCCTTTCTTCCTAGTCTGTCTTAGTCTGGAAGGTCCACTGGAATCTGCCCACCAGGGGTGACCCTACTGGTATTTGAAATGCGTGCATCAGAGGAACATGCCAGCCACTACAGTATGACAAACTGACTGATAGGTGGTGGAGAATTACCACATGACCCAGCAATTCCACTCCTAGGTATAGACCCAAAAGACTTGAAAGCAGGGACTCAAACAGAGACTTGTGCACTAATGTTCATTTCAGCACTTCTCACAGTAGCCAAAATGTAGAAACAACCTAAGTGTCCATCAACAGATGATCGGATAAACAAAATGTAGTCTATCCATACAATGGAATATTACTCAGCCATAAAGAGAAATGAAGTTCTGATATACGCTACAACATGGATGAACTTTGAAAACATTTTGCTAAGTGAAATAAGTCTAGCACAAAAAGGACAAATATTACATGAAGTATCCAGAATAGGCAAAGGCATAGAGACAAAAGATATTAGTGGCTACCAGGGCTGAGGAGAGGAGGGAGTTCGAGTTATTGCTGAAAGAGTACAGAGTTTCTGTTTGGGGTGATAAAAAAGTTTGGGAAACGGGTAGTGGTGACAGTAGCACTACATCACTGATGTCACTGAATTGTACGCTTGGAAACGGTTAAAATGGCAACTTTTATGTTATATATATTTTACTACAGCAAATTTTTTTTTTTTAAAGCCAGATGATGTAGTCCATAATCTCAATGAATGAGGCACACACCCTGCTATTCACTGTAGGATGTCAAAAGCAGACAAACAAGTTAGGCGTAGACGGAGGATGGGTATTAAATATTAGCAGAGGTGGAAATTTTTATTTTTTAGATTAAGAGATGTAAATGGAAATTCTGATATCTTCTTCTTCTGCAGTCCAGGGGATCTTCCCGTGCACCCACTAGGGTGCATGAACCATCCCCACACGCACACGTTGGGGACCTTGGACACAGCAGGCTGCAGCCCTCCCAAATCCCCACACCTGTAAGACTAACCCGCCCAAGCAAGGAGGAACGTTCTGTGGTGCCATCTTCTGACTTCCAAGTGAATACTTGGCAGTAAGACCCTAAGAATTCCCATCATTCACCTACAGTGGATTTCAGCGAAGGCCTCCCTTGAGAATGAAAGGAAGGTAGTCTTGCAAGTATAAATTCCCAGTCTGCCAGTTGTCTGCTGTCCACCCCATCAGAGCCCAACAATCGGCAACCCACTTCAGAGGCAGGACATGGTGTGGAGAGGGGAAGACCAGAAAATTAATCCAATGCCTGTCAAGAGCGGGTGACCAAGAGAAATACCCCGGGGTTAGGAAGCTGCTGGGGAGCTGTTTTCACAACTGTCTCTGTGCCTGGGCTTCTGCAACCATGAAGTTCACCATACTGCTTATTGTCCAGAGGTCCCCTTGCACCTTGCACCTTGCCAACCCCTTCACTTCACTCCTCCTTCCAAGCTCCTCAGTGCTCCTCTCCCTGTGTCGTCCCTCTCAGTGGAGAACAGCCTGCATAACCGTCTCGTCAAGAGCTGCTTAGCAAGAATGAAGACCACCAAAGACACAAGGAAAGTATTAGCCCAAGAAACAGAAAGGGCCACATAAACCAGAGACTTCATCAGCCTGAGACCAGAAGAACTAAATGGTACCCGGCTACCACAAATGACCGCCCTGACAGGGAACACAA
>NW_004444056.1:6706188-6713865 GCF_000243295.1 Trichechus manatus latirostris | reverse complement strand
GCCAACTCTTCAGGCAGGGATTGGACTGGACTGTGGGACATAAAGTGATACTCGTGAGGAGTGTGCCTCTTAGCTCAAGTAGATACAAGAGACTAAACAGGCAGAGACTAAACTGTCCGGAGGTGAGATGGGAAGGCAGAGAGGGTTAGGAGCTGGTTGAATGGACATGGGGAATGAGGGGTGGAAAGGAGGAGTGTGCTGTCGAAGAATGGGGTGAGCTATTAGGGTCACATAACAATGCATGTATAAATGTTTGTATGGGAGACTAACTTGAAATGTAAATTTCATTTAAACTACAATAATAAAAAAAGTGAAAAAAAAGAAGAGCTGCTTAGCCTTTTCATTTGTTTATTTGTTTGTTTTTTTTTTAAAAACCCTCAGGATTCCATTTCTTACCCTAAGGACCTTACCAAAGTATTTTCCCATAGTTCCCTAGTTGTGTCAGCTAACCTCCAATGATCCCCCCTCCTGGTATTAATGTTCTGTGTTCCCATCCCACATTGGATAGGACTGGCCTGTGTAAACAATAGGAAATTGCAGAAATGACGGTGTGTGGCGTCCAAGGCAAGGTTATAAAGGAAAATAAGTCTTCTGCCTTGCTCTCTTTGGGATGACTTGTTCTAGGCGAAGCCAGCTGTCATGCATGAGAATGCTCAAGCAGCACTGTGGAGAGCTCCTTGTGGGAGGAACTGAGGCCTCCTGCCAACAACCAGCACCAGCGTCTCAGCCATGGGGGCAAGCCACCTGGGAAGTGGATCTTCCGGCCCCAGTCAAGCTCCAGTTGAATCCTGACTTCAGCCTCATCAGAGACCCTAGGCCATAACCATCCAGCTAACTACTCACAAATTCCTTGCCCACAGAAACTGTGGAGGACAATAAGTGTTTATTGGTTTGACATTCTAGGTTTTGGAGTAATTTGTTACACAGCACTTGATAACTGAGGAATTCTGGCAACTCAAGAGAATGAATAGCTCATACCGTTACATATATTCTTACATTCTCCTGATATTCACTCTCTGTGTAACCCCTCCTCTTGAGTGTGGGCAGAACCTATTGTTTTTAATCCACAAAATACAGCAAAGGTGATGGGATGTACACAGTTACATGTACATGATTATGTTACAGGAGATTATAATGTCAGTCTTGCTGGGACACATGCTCCCTTGCTGGATCTGAGGAAGCAAGTGGCCTTGTTGGGAAGTGGCCCACATGGCAAGGAATCTTTGGCTGAGAGCCAGCAAAAAACTGAGGTCCTGAGTCCAACTACTCATAAGGGACTGAATGCTGCCAACAAGTATATGAGCAAGGAAGCCGATCCTTCTCCAGCCGAACCCCAGATGAGACCATAGCCCCAGCCAACACCTTGATTGATTACAGAGACCCAGCTAAGCTGTGCCTAGACTCCTGACCCACAGAAACAATGAGATAATAAGTGTAGGTTGTTTCAAGCCACTGAGTTTGCACTAATATTGTTACACAGCAATAAAAACCAAAAAATCTAAATCCATTGCCATCAAGTCGATTCCGACTCATAACAACCCCACAAGACAGAGTAGAACTGCCTCATAGGGTTTCCAAAGATGAAATCTTTACAGAAGCAGTCTGCCACATCTTTCTCACTCGGAGTGGATGGTGAGATCACAGACGAGTGCTTAACCACTGTGCCACCAGGGCTCCTTTACATAGCAATAGGTAACTAATACTCTTCCCTGTCTTTAAGTATTTATGTCATTCTCTTGTAAAGCAGCGTGTATTCCAGCTTAGTGGTGCCATGATCTATTAAAATTGCCCCTGCTGACAAGGACTAGAAGGCAGAAGGGGACAGGAAAGCTGGTGATAGGGAACCCAACTTTGAGTAAGGACAGTGTTGGCATGTAGTGGGGTTGTTAACCATTGTCATAGGGCAACATGTGTACTGTTTAATGGGAAACTATTTTGTTCTGTAAACCTTCATCTAAAGTGAGAATAGCAGCACAACTGGAAGAGCGTAATCGATGTCACTGAATTGTGCATGTAGAAATTTTTGAAATGGTGTATCTTTGGCTATGTATATTTTCACCAAAAAAAAAAAAAAGGTCGAGAAGGGAGAGGGTTGACATGTCATGGGGTTGTTAACCAATGTCACAAAACAATATGTGTACTGACTGTTTAATGAGAAACTGTTTAGTAAACCTTCACCTAAAGTACAATAAAAAAAAAAATTGTCCCTACTGACAGACACAGAGAAGGTCTCTACTATTTTTTGTCATTGCACACGAGGTGCTAGGACCCATTCTTACCTAGATCCAGTCACTCCTGGATTCTGATGTAGGAATAACTTCTAGAAATGCTGAGCTAAAAGGTCTGCATGGGTATACATTAACTTTACCGAAAGAATTTGGTCTTGCCCTCAATTCCTGAGAGATGATCTCTAAAAAACTTTGGAATTTAAGTGTCTTTGGTAAGGACTCCAGATCATACCTAACTGTTTGTTGCTGTTGCTGTTCTCTTCCATTAAGTTGGCTCTGACTCATAGTGTACCCTTATGTACAACAGAACAAAATGTTGTCCAGTCCTACATCATCCAATTATGGCTATGTTTGAGCCCATTGTTGCAGCCACTGTGTCATTCCACCTCATTGAAGGTCTCCCTCTTTTTCACTGACCCTCTATTTTACCAGGCATGATGTCTTCCTCCAGCGATTGGTCCCTCCTGATAACATGTCCAAAGTAAGCAAGCTAAAGTCTCACTATCCTCACTTCTAAGGAGAATTCTGGCTGTACTTCCTCCAAGACAGAGTTGTTTGTTCTTCTGGTAGTCCATCCTATATTCAATATTCTTTGCCAAAACCACAATTCAAATGCATAAATTCTTCTTTGGTCTTCCTTTTTTACTGCCCAGCTTTCCTATGCATATGAGTCAGTTGAAAAGACTCAGATGCATCTTAGTCATCAAAGTGACATCTTTGCTTTTTAACCCTTTAAAAGGTCTTTTGCAGCCAATTTGCCCGATGCAATAGGTCATTTGATTTCTCGGCAGCTGCTTCCATGAGCATTGATTATTGATCCAAGAAGGGGATTCTTAGGTGGGAGCTAGCCAGGCCAGAAAGACTCACTATGTAATACTTTGTAATCACCTCATGATATGGACTAACTTCACAGGAGAGGGGCTGGAGTTTGCACTACATAATGAGACCCTCAATAAAGGCTCTGGACACTGAAGCTCCATGGGCTCCCTAGTTAGTGAAAGACATCCATGCACATGAGAGGGTAGCACATCCCTTTTTGGAACACAGAAGCTCCACATTGTGAACCCTCACAGACCTCACCTATGTATCCTTTTTTCCTACAATAAAACTGCAGTCTTAAGTATAGTGCTTTCTGTGAGTCATTCCAGTGAATTACTGAACTCAGTGGAGTGGTGGGAGCCAGTCAGTCAGAAGTGAGAGGGCTAGGAACCCCTGGGCTTATGGTGGGTATCCTGAGAGGCTAGAAGAAACCCCTGAATTAGTATCCAGCATATCAGAAGGTAGAGAGCCCAGAGGGGACTCCTGAGCTTGCAACCATCATCTGCTTACCTGGCAATCTGAAGGACAGTGTCCTTTTAACATGTGAGATCTGACCTAGCTCCAGGTGATGATGGTCAGAGAAAGAGATGGTGCATGGACAGCTGGTGTCAGAACTGATTGAAAGGTGAAAAGTGGGGATTTGATTTATGCTGATTATTATCCTCATAGTCTGCATATTTAAAGTTTTGATAAACAAATTGCCAAATAGCCCCTCAACAGGAGTATCATAGGGGTCGTAGAAATTCAACCAGTCAAGATGCTGAGGACAACATTCCAGTTGGAGGGAAGTGACTGAGGCAAAGGCATGTGTGTGGAGAGACCCAGGCCACCTGGAGAGAAATGAATGGCTCAGATGACTGCCATGTAGAATGAATGCACAAGAGAGGAAAAGAGTCTTCTGTAGGCTGGAGTTTGCTTGCTCTGGGAGCCCTTGAATACAGGCTAAGGAACTAGAAAACAGCACTGGAGGCCATGAGGTATTCAAGGAAAGATTTCCTCAAACTTAGAAAAGTGAGAGTTGCCAGTTTTGCCTCAGATTGCTAATAGGTTCAGATCAACAAACCTGGTGTTTTTGTTTGTTTTGTTTTGGGGGAGTAAAAGTCCTTGAAAGGATTTCCTGACTTGTTTTCTGTCTTTGTTCTCTAGTACTGCTATAACAGTAATACCACAAGTGGATAGCTTTAACAAAAGAAAATTTATTCTCTCACAACAAAGCACGTCCAGCCTGCCTGTCAGAACATAACCAAACAAAACAAGAAAGTAGGGAAAAACAAACCTACAATCAATAAATAAAGAAAATAATACCAGAATATCTCAGAGACAGCAGACAATATCAAAATATACAAAAAAGCAGGACAAGATGGCTCCAGCAAGTGACCAAAATAAAGTACCAGATAACCTTCCTGTAGAAGAAAAGGCACTGGAACCACCTGACATGGAACTCAATAGACTAATATTCTGGACTCTCCAAGAGATTAGGAAAGAGATCAAGGAAAACAAAAGCAAAACTAAGGAAAAATACACCAAATAACGGAAAACACAGACAAAACCAACAAAAACATAGCCAAAATCAAGGAAAACACAGACAAAGCAATAGAAGAATTAAGGAAAATAATACAAGAACAAAGCATCAAAATAAATAAACAATTAAAAATCATCTAAAAACAGCAATTGGAAATTCAAAAGATAAACAACAGAATTTCAGAAATGGACAATTCAGTGGAAGGTTTTAGGAGGAAATTTGAAACAATGGAAGACAGAATCAGTGAAATTGAAGACAAATCCATTGATGCCACTTTGAGGAAAAATCATAGAAAAGAATGAAGAAAACCTAAGAATTATGTGGAATACAATCAAGAGAAAAACTGGAAAGTGATCGGAGTTCCACAACAGGGAGAGAAAATGGAAAATAAAGAGAGGATTGTTGAAGATTTGCTGGCAGAAAACTTCCCTAATATAACGAAATACAAAAAGCTGACCATCCAAGAAGCTTAATGAATCCCATATAGAATACACTGCAAAAGAAAGTCACCAAGATGTATCATAATTACACTAGCCAAAACCAAAGACAAAGAAAGAATTCTGAGACCAGCTTGGGAAAAATGAAAAGTCACTAACAAAGGGGAAACAATAAGACTAAGCTCTGATTACTAGGCAGAAATCATGCAGGTAAGAAGGCAATGGGATGATATACATAAAAACTTGAAAGAAAAAAAACTGCCAACCAAGAATAATATATCCTGCTAAACTCTCTCTCATATATAATGGTGAAATTAGGACATTTCCAGATAAACAGAAATTAGAGGAATTTGTAAAAATCAGACGAAACTCACAAGAAATATTAAAGGGAGTCCTTCAGTTAGAGAGCCAACAACATCAGACAACAACCTGAATCTAGGACACAGAACAGCATCAGCCAAATACCAACCTAGGTAAGGAATTCTCAATGATAAAATAAAACTAAAAGATATAAAACAGGGAACCAGAGATATCAATCTGTAAATAATGACAATGTCAAAACAATAAAAAGAGAAATAAACAGTAGGTACAGAACTTTCAAATGGAGAGGAAGTCAAGGCGGTATGAAGTAATAAAGACTGGTTCAAACTTAGGAAGATAAGGGTAAATTTCAAGATAACTACACAGAACGTTAATAAACATATTTATTAAAATAAAAAAGAAAAACATAAAGACTCAAAAAACATAAAATCTGTAATAATGAAAGAAATGAAAAGAAATTCCACAAACAAAAGGAACTCAACACAGGAAAGTAACAGGAACAAATAAAATGTCAGCATCACAAAAACAGCACAACAAAGTGACAGAAGTAAACTCACAGATATCAGTAATCACACTGAGTGTAAATGGCTTAAATGCACCTGAAAAGAGACAGCGACAGAATGGATTAAAAAAACACAAACCATCAATATGCTGTCTACAAGAGACATACCTTATACACAAAGAAACAAATATGTTAAAAATCAAAGGATGGGACTCGGGCAGATATGGCTGTGGCAGCATGCTTGTCCGTTTTCCCATTCTTGCCTATTCTGTGATATTCTTTGGACTCGGGCAGACATGGCTCTGGCAGCATGCTTGTCTGCTTCCCACTTTTGTCCTTTTGAATGTATGCCAAATAAAACTTTCTTTTTACTTTACTAAACTTTGTGATGTTTTTCCCCTACAACAGTTAATGGCGCTGTGAGCAGGATCTGAAGCTACGAATCCAGTCAACTTTGAAGAGACCTGGACTGCAGAGCAGAAGCCGACAAAGAAAGGTCCTATCTTCTGGACCCACGTGTTCCCACTCCATGTCCCCTCGACATTGATGGGGTGAGTGTTCTCAGAAAACGAACTTTTGCTTATTCTTTGTTGTTCTCTTTCTCATGTTTTCTTAAGTTTTGTTTGGCATATTTGTTTGAAAAACCGGTTAATTGATTAAGGAGAATCTTTCTTAGATTTTTGCTTCATCGTTTGGTTAAGAGAGACATTTAGGAACTCTTTAAGTGAACTGCAGTTTAGGCCTGGATTCAGGCGTTTGAAGAGGTAATTCTATTTTCAAAGAGCTGTGAGTCACTATAAGCTGCAACATTCGGACCTTTTTGTGGCTCAGAGAAAACCTGGAAAACAGTGCTCTGTTATGGCAAATTCTCAGGGAGGGGTGGCAGCTCCTGACCTGTGTTTTGATATTTCAGGGAGAAGTGGTAGTTCTGTACCTGTTTTTTCCATTGAATTGAGTCGATCTTACCAAAAATTGCTATATACACTTTTAGAAACTAGGATCCCCATATCCTTGTTTTGTGTGATATTATCTGATGAGTTTATGTGGTCTTTCTGTCTCCTTTTGTTCTAGGAGCTTGCTTCTGGTCTAGAGCATTGTGTCTAAGTTTGTCTTGTATTAGATTACTGGCTATGGCTAAGAATTGCTGTATTTTGTAAGGCTAGTCATAGAACCTCAGTTCTTCCTTTGTCTAGAAAAAACTGCATCTTGTGTCTGTCTTGTGATTTAGATTTTTAATAGCTACTTGGAGAAACTTTGATATAAATTGGTCTATTTGAAAAGTACGCTAAGATCTTTATGTTTTATACTATGTCAATCTTAAAAGTGAAGCCTTTTTAAGTAACTTAAGCTAGATATTTTATGAAATGTGTTTTATTTAAGGAAAAAGGATAGTTTTGTCTTAAAGTAAAAGTAGCAGCTGCAGAACAGTAAAACAGAAAGAAATTAGCTATCTTTTGTCTTTCAAAATGCCTCCATCGATTTAAACATATGTAAATGTATTCCATGAGTCAAGAGAGTGAGGGCAGGGCACGATCAGGCCTCCCCACCTCCCAGTCTCCAAGGTCCTGTAGCTCCAGTGATGCTTTTGAAAGACCCCTTCCCAGGTAGGTGGAGACTCTCTTAAGACAAAAGATAAGAAAAATTGCTGCTTTGCTATAGTTATCAGAAATTGGGTAGATCCTAATCATAGAACTGTAAACAAGTTCTCTCTATTATGGGGGAACTTTAAGGAGTAAAAAAAAAAATAGACATCACAATGAGACACACCTGAAGTGGCCTGGAAAAATGTTTCCAGCAGTAGCCAAACACTTAAGGTTATATCCATATCAATGCATTGGTCAACTGAGC
>NW_004444056.1:6664771-6700793 GCF_000243295.1 Trichechus manatus latirostris | reverse complement strand
AAAAAACCTCCCAACAAAAAAAAAAAGTGCTCATCCTGATGGCTTTGCTGGAGAAATCTCCCAAACATTCAGAGAAGAGCTCACACTAGTACTATGCGAACTATTTCAGAACATTGAAAAGGAAGGGATACTCCCGAATTCATTCTATGAAGCCAGCATAACCGTGATACCAAAGCCAGGCAAAGACACCGCAAAAGTAGAAAATTATAGACCAAGATCTCTCATGAATATAGACACAAAAATTCTCAACAAAATTTTAACCAATAGAATTCAGCATCATATCAAAAAAATAATATACCATGACCAAGTGGGAGTCATACCAGGTATGCAAGGATGGTTGAACATTAGAAAATCAATCAACATAATCCACCACATAAATAGAACAAAAGAAAAGAATCACATGATCATCTCAACTGAAGCAGAAAAGGCATTTGATAAAGTCCAACACCCATTACTGATAAAAACTCTCAATAAAATAGAAATAGAAGGGAAATCCCTTAACATAATAAAGGGCTTTGATACAAAACCAACAGCCAACATCATTCTCAATGGAGAGAGCGTGAAAGCATTCCCCCTAAGAACAGTAACAAGACAAGGATCTCGTTTATCACCACTTCTATTTAACATTGTGCTGGAACTCCTAGCTAAAGCAACAAGGCAAGAAAAAGAATAAAAGGCATCCAAATTGGTAAGGAAGAAGTAAAACTATCCCTATTAGCAGATTATATGATACTGTACATACCAAACCAAAAACCAAACCCATCGCTGTCAAGTTGATTCTGACACATAGTGACCCTATAGGACAGAGTAGAACTGCCCTATAGAGTTTCCAGGGAGCAGCTGGTGGATTCGAACTGCTGACCTTTCGGTTAGCAGCCGTAGCTCTAAAAGACTACACCACCAGGGTTTCTGATACTATACGTAGAGAACCCTAAAGATTACACTTGAAAAAGCTGGAAGTAATAAAAAGATTCAGCAGAGCAGCAAGATACAAGATAAACAAACAAAAATTAGATTCCTATACACCAACAAACCCATTGTTGTCAGTCACAGAGACCCTATAGGACAGAGTAGAACTGTCCCATAGGATTTTCAAAGAGCCAATGGTGGATTCAAACTGCTGACCTTTTGGTTAGCAACCAAGCTCTCAACCACTGTGCCACCAGGACTCCACACCCAACAAAGAGAACTACTAAAAGAAATCAGGAAAACAATACCATTTATAATAGCCCCCAAAAAGAAAGAAAATACTTAGGAATAAATGTAACCTAAACAAAGAAAACAACAAAACCTTACTGCAAGAAACCAAAAGAGACCTACATAAATGGAAGAATATACCATGCGCATGTATAGGAAGAATCAACATTGTGAAAATGAAAACCCTACCCAAAGTGATCTACAGATATAATGCAATCCCTATGCAAATACGAAAAGCATTATTTAACAAACTAGAAAAACTAAATCATTAACTTTATGTGGAAAGGAAAGAGAACCGGATTAATAAAGCGTTACTGAAGAAAAAGAACAAAGTAGGAGGCCTCACACTACCTGATCTCAGAACCTATTATACAGCTATGGTAGTCAAAACAGCCTGGTACTGCTACAACGACAGACACATTGACCAATGAAACAGAATTGAGAACCCAGACATAAATCCATCCACCTACGATCAGCTGGTCTTTGACAAGAACCAAAGTCCCTTAAATGGGGAAAAGACAGTTGTGATCATTAAGATTGTGTGTGAACTTGGCTGGGCCATGCTTCTCAGTGGCTTGGCAGGTATGATGCAGTTTGGCAGTAGTATAATGATGTAATCACCTCCGTGATGAGATCTGATACAATGTAATCACCTCCAAGATAGGATCTACTGTGAGTAACCAATCTGTTGAAAGAGAATTTCCTTGGGGGTGTGCCTACGTCCAATAAAGGTGGACTTTCTGGCAAGGTTCCCTGGCTTTTGCTAGCTCTGGATTCTGCAACTGGCTCCTGTTCATCTGACCTCCGGTTCTTGGGACTTGAGCTAGCAGCGTACCTACCAGTCTTGGGATTTGTCAGTCTCTGCAGCCAATGAGCCAGAGACCTGTTGTCTGACCTGTCAGTCTTGGATTTGAAAGCCCCTGTAACTACGTGAGTGAGGAGAAGCCTCCAGCCTGACGAAGGAACTTGGGACTTGCCAGCCTCTACAACCATGTAAGCCATTTCCTTGCTGTAAATCTCTCTCTCTCTCTCTACATATACATGTATATATGCATATATACATATATATGTGTGTATATACGTATATATATGTATATGCACCCTTCAATGGTTTTGTTTCTCTAGAGAACTCAGCCTAAGACAACAGTCTTTTTAGCAAATGGTGCTGGCAAAACTGGATGTCCATCTGCAAAAAAATGACACGAGACTCATACCTTCATACCTCACACCATACACAAAAACTAATTCAAAATGGATTACAGACCTAAATATAAAACCCAAAACTATAAAGATCACGGAAGAAAAGATAGGGTCAACAATAGGGGCCCTAATATGTGGCATAAACAGTTTACAAATCATAACTAACAAGGCAGAAACACCAGAAGGTAAACTAGATAACTGGGATCTTCTAAAAATTAAACACTTTTGCTTATCAAAAGACTTCGCCAAAAGAGTAAAAAGAGAACCAATAAACTAGGAAAAATTTTTGACCATGACATATTTGACAAAGGTCTAATCTCTAAAATTTGTAATATGCTTCAACACCTCAACAACAAAAAAGCAAATAATCCATTTAAAAAATCGGCAAAGGATATGAACAGACACTTCACCAATGAAGACATTCAGGTGGCTAACAGACACATGAGGAAATGCTCACATTCATTAGCCATTAGAGAAACACAAATCAAAACTAAAATGAGATATCATCTCACCCTGACATTACTGGCACAAATCAAAAAACAGAAAATAACAAATGTTAGAGAGGTTGCCAGGAGATCAGAACTTTTATGCACTGCTGGTGGGAAAGTGAAATGGTACAACCGCTTTGGAAAATGATATGGCACTTCCTTGAAAAGCTAGAAATAGAAATACCATATGATCCAGCAATCCCACTCCTAGGAATATATCATAGAGAAATGAGTCTTCGCATGAATAGACATATGCACACCCATGTTCAATGTAGCATTATTCGCAATAGCAAAAAGATGGAAACAACCTAAGTGACCATCAACAGATAAATGAATAAACAAATTATGGTACATAAACACAATGGAATACTATGCAATGATAAAGAGCAATGATGAATCCAGGAAATATCTCACTACAAGGATGAATCTGGAGGGCATTATACTGAGTAAAATAAGTCAATCACAAAAGGACAAATACGGTATGAGATTACTGCTATAAAAACTCATGAAAAGGTTTACACACAAAAAGAAACAATCTTTGATGGTTCAAGGGAGGGAAGAGATGGGGAGGGAAAATCACTAACTAGATAGTAGATAAGTGGTAACTTTGGTGAAGGGGAAGACAGTACACAATATAGGGGAAGTCAGCACAACTTGACCAAGGCAAAGTCATAGAAGCTTTATAGACACATTCAAATTCCTTGAGGGACCAAGTTACTGGGCAGAGGGCCTGGGACATCTAGGTCAATGGGCATAACATAGTTTATAAAGAGAATCTTCTACATCTGACTTTGGTGAGTAGTATCTGGGGTCTTGAAAGCCTGCAAGCGGCCATCTAAGATACATCTACTGGTCATATACTGTCCAGAGCAAAGGAGAATGAAGAAAACCAAAAACACAAAGGAAATATTAGTCCAGAGGACTAATGGACCACAAGTACCATTACCTCCACCAGCCTGAGCCCAGAAGAACTAGATGATTCCTGGCTACCACCACCAACTCCTCTGACAGGAATCACAATAAATGGTCCCAGACAGAGAGAGAGACAAATGTAGACCAAATTCAAATTCACAAAAAAAGACCAGACTTACTGGTCTGACAGAGACTGGAGAAACCCCGAGAATATGGCCCCTGGACACCCTTTTAACTGAGAACTGAAGTCACTCCCAAAGTTCACCCTTCAGTCAAAGATTAGGCAGGTCTATGAAACAGGCAATAACACATGTGAGGAACATGCTTCGTAGCTCAATCATGTATACAAGATTAAGTGGACACATTTACCCAAAATCAAAGACAAGAAGGCAGGAAGGGACAGGAAAACTGTATGAATGAAAAAGAGGAACCCTGGGTGTAGAAGGGGAGAGTGTTGACACATCGTGGGGTTGGCAACCAATGCCGCAGAACTATTTGTGTATTAACTGTTGAATGAGAACCTAATTTGCTTTGTGAACTTTCACCTAAAGCACAATTTAAAAAAAGTTATATGTAATAAATCATTAATGTAAATGAGTTGGTCAAGGGTTCCACACCACACAAGACTGAACACGTTGTGGGAGTAAATTATTAATAAAAATAATAATAGTGTCTGGAGTTTCATGGCCTACAGCTGGGCTCTCGTAAGCCAAACAAAATATTTAATAGCCTCACTCTCCACATAAACGTCCATACGTATGCTTTGAAGTCCTTGCTCCATCAGGATCCGTGGGGAAAGCACGACTTTGCCGGAAAGCAAACAGAGGAGTCACCGTGCTCAAAAACGCAGTGACGCAAGTTGAGTTTACGGCAGTGTTTCCCTTCTCATTCCCTCACTTACCGTCCCCCAGCAGTTTTTTCCTCTGTGTCTCTTACACCGTTCCTTGCCTTCCTTCTGCCATCCAGGTTCAAGGGAAAGAGACTTAGATTCCACCTCTTGATGGGAGGAATGACACAGAATTTGCAGATGTTTTAAAACTACCACACTGCCTGACCTCCCAGTCACCCGGGACGCTGTGGGGGCCCCTGGGAGGAGGTATCTTCCTGAGCCCCAAGATGTTGACAGGCCAAAAGCTCATCTCTGCTCTTGGCGATCCTCTTTGCTGACAGAGCACAACTGTCACCCCAGGACTTCAGCTTTAACTGAGGGGCAGAAGACAACTGCTTCACTGGATCCTTCCCCTGCCTCCACACCTGTTCTCTGAAATGAGGCCGGCTTTCACTTCCTCTTACTGTCTGGCTGGAACCCTCATATCCCCTCCTCCTGTCCCTGTCTACTGACAAACAAGATGAAAACCACATTGGTTTAGATTGGTTGAAAAGCAGTAAATATGTCAGTATAAAGTAATACTACTGGAAAATATCAAATCCCACTTCCTGATACCAAACTGTAAGGATCAATCAAATCAATCCAGTTCTATCTACTTCTGTTCTGGCACCAGCTGCACACACAGCACTTCTTCCTCTGACCCAACCCACTTAGAGCCAGTTCAGACTTCACAAAGGGCACAGTCCTCCAGACTGCCAAGTCTGCCCAAGAGTTCACATGCCAGCTGCAAGCTTGGGGATCCCCACAACACCCTCACTTCTGACTAATTGACTACAAATTTGGGGTTTTCCCACTACCTTTGGGGTGCCAGCTGTAAGCTCAGGGGTCCCCAGGCCCCTTCACTTCTGAGCTGTTGGTTCTCACTATTCCTTTGGATTTGATAATTCACTAGTACGACTCATGGGAAAAAAAAACCATTGCCATCGAGTTGATTCTGATTCATAGCGACCTTATACGACAGAGTAGAACTGCCCGATAGGAGCGGCTGGTGGACTCGAACTGTCAACTTTTTGGTTAGCTGCCGAACACTTAACCACTGTGCCACCAGGGCTCCAGAATGACTCACAGAGTTCAGGAAAGTGTTATACTTACTATTACAATTTTATTATAGCAAAAAGGATACAAACGAAGAGATGCATAGGGCGAGGTCTGGGAGGTTTCCCAGTGCAGAGGGTCCATGTCCCAAAAAAGGACTTGATATTCTCCCACATGCATCAATATCACTTTCTTCCACTAATCAGGAAGTCCTTGGAGCTTCAGTGTCCAGAGCCTTTATTAGGGGTCTCATTTAGTAGGCATGGTTATATGAGCCAGCCCTACTTCCCTGAGGTTGGGTTGATATCACGCAATGGGTCTTTCTGGCCTGGCCAGCCCCAAGCTGAGTCATCTCATTAGCATAAACTCTCAAGTGTAGTCTGGAGGCTTCATAAAAGACACTTCAATCACTGGGGAAATTCTAAGATTTTAGAGGTTATCTCCAGGAACCAAGGACAAAGACCAAATTCTTTGTATAAAGTCAAATTCTTTACCACAAACACATACACAGGCTTAAACTTTGTGAAAATATTTTCAGAAAGGTGGTTTTGGCTGAAAATAAGAGAAAACCCATCTCAGAGGGGCTCAAATAATAATGACATTTAGTGGTGTCACCTAAGAAGTAGTCTAGACATAGAGAGTCCAGAGCTGGTGCTGGAGCTCAATGATGCCATCAAAGAGCCAGGCACTTCCTGTCCTTCTCTTTGCCATTCTCAGCATAATGGCTTTTTATCCTCATGCCTGTCACCTCTTAGTTACAAAATAGCTACCAAAACTCCAGGCATCACATTAGCATCCCACTCAGGAGGAAATGGCAGGGGAAAAAAGCCTAATGAAGCTCCAGCAGATTTCTTTTTATCTCTTGTCTATTTGTCCTGTGTTACCCCCAGACCGATCAGAGGTAAAGGAGAGAGGGATTGCCATGATTGGTTTAGACCAAAGGAGCTGTGGAAAGCTGATCTCTTCTGAGATCAAGGACTTTCTGCCTGCTGCTGAAACACAAAATTGGTTTCTTTTGGCAAGAAACAAAGTAAGTATGAGCTGTTGGGTAGGAAAATGATAATATCTTCCATGAGTATGGTCACGTGGTTTCAGATATTCAACTGGCTTCCTAGTTCAGGCAGGGTCTATGTTTGCAGTTCCTAAATGAGGTCAAATCTCAGTTACTTTTGGGATCAGGGAAAGGAAGAACATGAATAAGTGAGCAATAAAGCCAATTGTAGACCATGATTTCAATCTCTTTCCCGTACACCTTTTTTGAGGTCTAATAATATAAAGAAAAATGGTCCAAATGTGAGTTTCTACCCAGTAGCTACTCAACAGAAACTTGCATATTCATCGATGCCTCCAAATCCTCTCCTCCTCTCAAACTGGTGCCATAATAATCAGGTAGATGGGCCCAAGGCTAGTGGCAGGAGGAGGAAAAGGTGAATCAAGGTCTGTATGATCTACCAGCTACAACAGATTTCCAAAAATTGAGCGATTATCATATCCTTGGTCTTTGGAGCTCATCAAAAATTTCACTTACTGCGTCTGTTGTTAGCTACCATCAACTTGGCCCCAATTCATGGCTATCTCATGCACAACAGAACAAAACACTGCCAGGTCCCGTGCATCCCCATGATACATTATAAACCAGACCACTGTGATCCATAGGGTCTTCACTGGCTGATTTTTAGAAGCAGGTCTCCAGAGCTTTCTTCCTAGTTCGTCTTAGTTTGAAAGCTCCCTGCAACTTGTTCAGCATCACAGCAACATCCAAGCCTTCACTGAAAGACAGGCAGTTGCTGCACACGAGGTGCATTGGCCAGGAATTGAATCCCGTCTCCCACACAGAAGGCAAAAATTCTACAAATGAACCACCAATGCCCCTTCACTGAGTCTAGGAGTATGACAAACAGCGGGTTTCTTTTGACCTTAAGGAGAATGTCACATCACACAGAGGCTACTAGTTCCTCCAAAATTTCTCTTCATATTTCAAAACCCAGCCTCACGTGACCTCCCCTGCGAAGTCTTCCTGGTCATCCCTTGTTGTCTTCCCACTGCCGCTGGGACAGCCCTGCGGTGAGCTGGTTGTCTCTCTCTCCCACTGGATGCCAGGCTCCTGAGGAAAGGCCTCCATCTCTTCCAGCATGCTCCACACACCTGCACATGCTGGACACATGGCCGTCTCTCAGAAGACGCCCAGTGAACTAGCCCAGAGCCCCCCGGTCTTGCTTCCTGAGCCACTAGATTTTACACAAAAGGAAAGATGGCCAGACAGGATGAGACATTCCCACAGGCGTCTAGCTCTTCTCTGAGGAGGAAGTGTCTTAACTTGGGGCAAAATCTAACCACTTCCTGCAACCTGGTTTTCATCTCAGACAGTGCTGCTGTAAAATGGGGATGGTGAGGTCACCAAAGAAGTTGCCTAGTCCAAATGCGTCTTTTCTGCTCCCACCCTCCATGATTTCTGCTACTTGTCTCCTCTCTCTGATCCCTTCACTCTCAGGACATTGTCAGCCAACAAATATAATTAATAAGAGCCTATTAGGTACCCACCAAAAAACCAAACCCACTGTTGTTGAGTCAGTTCTGACTCAGAGCAATCCTATAGGACAGAGTAGAATTGCCCTCATGGGGTTTCCAAGGCTATAAATCTATACGGAAGCAGACTGTCACATAGTTCTCCCATGGAGCTGCTGGTGGGTTTGAACTACCAACCTTCTGGTTAGCAGCTGAGTGCTTTAACCACTGCACGACATGGCCCCTTCCTATTAGATGCAAGACACCAAATTCAGGACAGTGGAGGATACAAAAACGCATTAGAAATGCTTATTTCATCTCCCATTTTCAATTTCCTTTGTTGCTTCTTTCCCCATCTCTACCTCTGCCCCATACTTAGCCATCACTTAAGACTCATTTCCCCGCTATTTTTTCTTTTATAGTATTTTTTTCAGATCCTGCTTTGTTCTTCTCATCCCCCTTAGTTATGGTCATGGTACATCTTTCAGCTAAAATACTGGATATCTGAACAGCATATCCAGACTACCCAATATGTTATGTAGCTTGGTTTAAAATTAAAAGAAAAAAAAGAAGCTGGTTCTCACTCAGACATCTATGCTGCTGTGTTTTTCCATTGCATTCAATGCACAGCAGTGGGAACTGCTTTTCCCAAATATCATTTTTATTAAGTCACTTCTATTCTCAAAATTCTGCAGAACCCAACTGCCATCTAAAATAAATGGAAATTCCCAAGGAAGAATTTTTCAAGTCTCTCTCTTCACTCCAGACAGACCAAGTCAGCTGGCCAAGCCCATGACTCACACACCTGCTATCTGGAGGCTCCATACCATATGTTTGCTCCTGACGTCAGGGAGTAACGTCCCTGGCTGCGATGTCCCACCTCCAGGCTCATCCTTCTGCCCACCTTCGTAAAGCTCATATTTTCTGCAGAGCCTTATTGGTGGGAAAAAAACAACCTAACATTATCATCTCTAATGGCGTCTTCCTCTACTCTATGCCTACAGTCACCCTGGACCTTGGCTTCAGTAGAAACCAGAGCACAGAGATGTTCTGAGACCTCGGTTTCCAGTGCCCCACTTTCAGGCAGAACCTCCAGTCCTCCTAGCCCAGTTAAACAGGACCCCGCCCCAACCACAATTCATCATCTCGTAGATTCCACCACGCCACTCACCCTATCGCTTTCTCACAACCCATCAACCCCATCTTAGGTTTGTGTCCCTCCTTGTTCAAGCTAAATTCTGAGGCCAACTGCTATAACCTTTTGATAAAAGCCTCCATGCCTTGCCCTTTGTGATGGTTAATTTTATATGTCAACTTGGCTAAGTTACGGTTCCCAGTTGTTTGGTCAAATACTAATCTAGTTGCTTTAGTTACACATGATGAAATCAGTTGGCCTTAAGTAAAGCAGATTACTTTCTATAATGTGGGTAGCCCTCAACCAATCAGTTGAATGCCTTAATAGCAAAAAAGAAGTTTCCCTAGAGTGTGTTCTGCCTCTAGACTATAAAAAGACATTTTCCCAGAACTCCCGCACTCTTCACTCTTCTCATTGCCTGACCTATAGATTTTTAACTTACCAGTCCCCCACAGGGCCCTGGTGGCATAGTGGTTAAGAGCTCGGCTGCTAACCAAAAGGTTGGCAGTTCGAATCCACCAGCCACTCCTTAGAAACCCCCATAGGGCAGCTGTGCTCTGTCCTAGGGTTGCTATGAGTTGGAATTGATGGCAATGGGGTTAGTCTCCCACAACCATGTGAGCCAATTCCTTGAAGTAACTCTCTCCCTAAGCATTGGGTTTCTTATACAGGTATGTGATATACGTATCACTGGCTCTGTTTCTCTGGAGAAACCTAAGACATCATTCTTTCCCTCCATTATGCTTGTCTGAAAAACTCCCAAACTGCGTGAATCCTCCATCTGCTTTCTCCTTGCCTGCAACTGAGTTGAACTGTGATAGAGAATACAAAAAAGCTGAAGCATTTCGTTTTTCTTTCTCATTGAAATTCTTTTATATAATAAAAATACTTTTATTTTATTTTTTTAAAAATCAGCCAATAAACACTTTTATTTTTCCAGAATTGACTCATAGCAAAATAGATTTCTTACCTTTGATTTAGGTGAAAGAGCATTGAGTTCCTGCTTTGTATTATTTCATTTTGTCTACTGCAAACAGGGGCAAAAATACTTAAATTATGTATCAGTTTAATTCTTCAGTTCCTTGAATTGAGCACTGACTGGACTCTGGAGACACCAGGATGACTCAGACAGAGCAACTGTCCTGAAGGAGCTCATTATCCAGTTGAAGGTGATGGTGTGGGGAGGGGAAGCCAGACATGCAAGCAGACAGTGATGATAAGAATAATACAAGCACTAACAACAGAAGACAAATTCGATAACTGGGATCTCTTAAAAATTAAATACTTATGTTCATCCAAAGAATTTATGAAAGAAATAGAAAGACAACCTATAGGCCAGGAAAAAAATCTTCAGGAACGACACATCCAATAAGGGTCTAATCTTTAAAATATATAGAAATGTCAACAATTCAACAACAAAAACACAAAAAATCAATTTTATAAATGAGCAAAGGATATGAACAGACATTTCACCAAAGATGACATTCAAACACATGAGATGCTCCCGATCATTAGCCATTAAAAAAAAAAAATGTGTTGCCATTGAGTCATTTCCAACTCATAGAGCTCATTAGCCATTAGAGAGATGCAAATCAAAACTACAATGAGATACCGTCTCACCCCTGCAAAAATGGAACTGATTAAAAATAAAAAAAAAGAGAAAACAACAAATGCTGGCAAGGATGTGGGGAGATTAGAACACTTGTCCACTGTTGGTGGGATTGTAAAATTGTATAACTACTATGGAAAATGGTATGGCACTGCCTTGAAAAGCTAGAAACAGAAATACTCTATGATCCAGTAATCTCACTCATAAGTATCTACCCTAGAGATCTAATAGCAGTAACACAAACAGATACATGCACATCTATGTTTGTGGCAGCATTATTCACAATAGCACAAAGATAGAAACCATGTAAGTGCCCATCAACAGATGAATGGATAAACAAAATGTGGTACATACATACGATGGAATACTACACAGCCATGAAGAATAATGATGAGTCCTTGAAACATCTTATAATGTGGATGAATCTAGAGGACATTATGCTGAGTGGAATAAATCATTCACAAAAGGACAAATATTGCATGGTCCCACTTTTATAAGAAGATAAGAATGTATATATATATATATATACATATATATATACAGAGACCAACGATCATTGGTGATTACCAGGGATGGATTTGGAGGGCGAGGGGGAAGCACTCTCAAGATGTTTACTGTTGTTGTTGTATGCTGTCAAGTCGATTCTGACTCATAGAAACCCTATAGGACAGAGTAGAACTGCCCCGTAGGGTTTCCAAGGAGACGCTGGTGGATTCACACTGCCAACTTTTTGGTTAGCAGTCAAGCTCTTAACCACTATGTCACCAGGGCTCAAGATAGTAGACACTTGTTATTTTTGGTGATGGGTAGGTAGCATCGAATGTGGATGAAGCGCACACCGCTGGACCAAGGTAAATGATGTCGGTAAGAAGTACACAAGAGAAAAGGACATTCCTGGTAAAGGACGTGACAAATATAATTTTGCAACAACACCAACAACAGAAAAATACGTGTATGGTTACACAAATATGTATATGGGCATATAAGTATATGAGTATGAATATGTGGGCACATGTGGGTGCATAGGAGACACAGTTATGGATACTTCTTAGACATAACCAAAGGCTTTGCAAGATTGGTTTTCTGGGTTTGAAGACTTAGGACCACAGTCTTGTGGGACAACTCAGTTAATTGGCATAATATAGTTTATAAGTGAATGTTCTGCATCCCAATGTGGTGAGTTGGATATGGGGTCTTAAAAGCTTGTGAACGGCCATCTAAGATACAACCATTGGTCTCTACTTGTCTGGAACAAAAGAGAAAGAAGGAAATCAAAGACTCAGAGAAGAAAATAGTCTACAGGACTAATACTCTACACAAACCACGGCCTCATCTATCCTGAGACCAGAAGAACTAGATGGTGCTCAGCTGCAACTACCCACTGTTCTGATCAGGGCCACAATAGATGGATCCCAATAGAATGGGAGAAAAATGTGAAACAGAACTCAAATTCGTAAAAAGTCCAGCCTTACTGGACTATTTGAGACTAGAGAGAGGACACCCCAAGACTATTGCCCTGAGATACTCTTTAAACCTTAAACTGAAATTGTCCCTTGAGGTCACCTTTTAGGAAAAAATCAGATTGACTCATAAAATAAAGAATATCACCTGTGAGTAATGATCTTCTTTAAAAAATAATCTATAGGAGACTAAATGATCAAAAATTACTCTAAAGCAAAGATGAGAAGGTAAGGGGGGGGGGAACTAGAGTACCAAAAATGGTACAACCAGAACGGAATGAATGAGAATGATGACACAGTGTGAAAAATGTAACCAGTATCACTGAATAATTTGTGTAGAAATGGTTAAACGGGGCCTAATATAGCTGTGTAAACTTTCACCTTAAACACAATAAAATATTATTTTTAAAAAATGATAACACAAGTATGTACAAAGCATTAACAGAGCATGAAAGCTACAAACGCCAACTTTGGGTCTTTCCAGAAAGGCTTTTGGAAGGAGGTGAAGTTTTGACTTGGCCTTGAAGATCTTGTGGGAATTTTCCAGGTAGGCAAAGTGAACATTGAGGATTTTGAAGAAGGGTGGTAAAGGAAATAGTATATGTCTCTCCAACCACACTGGGATCCCTTTGGTTTCTTGAATATGTCCAGCTCTTTCTCTGAGATGTCACCCACGCTGACACCTCTGCCTGGAACATTCTCCTTCCAACTCCTCACAGTGTTCCAATTACCTACTGCTGTATAACAAATTTCCCCAACCTAGTAGCTTAAAACATCAACCATTTTACTGTATTTCACAACTGAATGGGCCAGGAATTTGGGAAGAGTTCAGATGATGAGTTCTTGCTTAGCGTCTTTTATACATTTATGGTATATGAACAGTAGACATCAGCTGGGGCTGGAGTCATCTGAAGGCTCGACTGGCTGGACATCCAGGTGACTCATTCACCTAGCTGGCCATTGATGCTGGCTGCCAGCTAGTAGCTCAGTGCAGCTTTTGAATGGAGCACCTCCGTGGGCTTGGGCTTCCCAGAGCATGGTGGTCTCAGAGGGGTCAGAATTCTTGTTTTGTGGCTCTAAGTAGGGGGCATTGGTGGTTCAGTGGTAGAATTCTCACCTTTCATTCAGAAAGTGTTAAAAGCAAAGATGTCACCTTGAAGACTAAGGTGCACCTGACCCAAACCATGGTGTTTTCAATCGCCTCTTATGCATGCGAAAGCTGGACAATGGATAATGAAGACCAAAGAAGAACTGACCCCTTTGAAGTGTGGTGTTGGTGAATAATACTGAATCTACCATGGACTGCCAGAAGAACGAACAAATCTGTCTTGGAAGAAGTACAGCCAGAATGCTCCTTACAAGCGAGGATGGCAAGACTTGGTCTCACATACTCTAGACATGTTATCAAGAGGGACCAGTCCCTAGAGAAGGACATCATGCTTGGTAAAGTAGAGGGTCAGCAAAAAAGACGAAAACCCTCAACGAGATGGATTGACACAGTGGCCGCAACAATGGGCTCAAACATAACGATTGTAAGGATGGCGCAGGACCAGGTGGTGCTTCATTCTGTTGTGCATGGGGTTGCTATGAGTCAGAACTGACTCAGTGGTACCTAATAACAACAACACAACATTCTGGAGACCTGAGTTGGATTTCTGGCCAATGCACCTTCGGTGAAGTCACCACCTGCCTATCCATGGAGGCTCACATGTTGCTGTGACACTGAGCAGGTTTCAGCAGAGCTTCCAGGCTAAGATGGACTAGGAAGAAAGGCCTGGCAAACTACTTTTGAAAACCCTATAGATCACAATGGTCTGATCCACAACCAATCACGGGAAGGCACAAGACCAGGCAGTGTTTTATTCTACTGTGCATGGGGTCGCCCATGAGTTAGGGGCTGACTTGATAGCAGCAAACAACAAGAATGAGGCTGTAGCCAACCAGGCAGAAGCTACTTGGCCTTTTATGACCTAGTCTTGGAAGTCTCACAGCATCACTTTGGCCTCTATTGGTTGAAGCAGTCACTAGTCTGCCTGATTCAAGGGGAGGGGGCAAGACCCCCTTCCCAATGCGAGGGATGTGAAAGGTTTGCAGGCGTATGTTAAAACTGCCACACATGGCTGGCTGCTCCCATCCTCTGGTCTCAGAGTAGATGGTGCCACCTCAGCAAGGCCCTTCCTGAATTGTCCTCTGTCTGTTATTCTCTGTGTTCTCCCTGATTTATTTCCATCATGAAACATCACAACTCTTCACTGTCTTATTTATTTATCTGTTTACTTCGGGTTTTCTTTCTTTTCTTTTTTTTTGGGTGGGAGGAATGAGTAGAGGAGAAGAGGACAAAGATCTTGTCTGTCTTGTTCAGCATTGTACTCCAAGCCAGGAATGTAGTAGGTATTCAGTAAATATAAGTAGATAGAATGAATGCAAAGTTCCCATTACCAGTGTTCTGGTGTGATTTCTCCTACACCCATAATAAATCCATGGAGAACAAACACTTCTGTAGTCGAGTCAGGTAGACCGAGCTTCAAACTTAGACTCCTCTGCCCTTTGGCCATTTGTCCTTGGTTCACTTACCTGGTTTCTCTGAGGGTTTCCTCTCTGACCATCTGTGGCATTGTAGGGGGTAATCTCCAAGAGAGTCCTAGCACCAGGCTCCATGTGGGACAGATAGTTACCATCCCTTTGTACTGAGGGCTTGTCACACCATGCAGGCCTGAAGAGTGCACTTTATTTCAACTGCATGGATTTTTATATGGAAAATAACCTCAAATTCTGTTTTGGGGGGCAGTGGTGGTTCAGTGGTAGAATTCTCGCCTTCCATGCGGGAAACCTGGGTTCAATCCCCAGTCACCTCCCAATGCACCGTCTGTGAGTGAAGTCTTATGTGCTGCTGTGATGCTGAACAGGTTTCAGCAGAGCTTCCAGACTAAGACAGACTAGGAAGAAAGGCCTGACGATCTACTTCGGAAAATCAGCCAATGAAAACCTTTTGGATCACAAGAGTCTGATCCACTGTGCATGGGGTGACCATAAGCTGGCGGCTGAGTCCACAGCAGCCAACAAGAACAACATTCTGTTTTTACCCTTCTGTCAGACCTGTCCTCTGTGGCCCGTTTTAGACCTCATTCCTGACTCTGTCCCTGCTTTGGGAATGGTATCTCCCCAGGTGCAGGGACATCCACCCCATCACCCTGCCCCTTTGCAGGCAAGATCCCTCACAGCTGTCTGAAAACTTCCTGCTTCCCACACATGGCCGTTCTCCTGCTGGGATGCACCTTGGTTGCGAGTGGCCTGAAGCTGTGGCCATCCACTGGGAAGAAACAAGATTCGCGTCCAGAGGGCTGGGCCTCTGAGAGGCAGGGCACAGAAAATAACCTGCGTGCAGACCAGCCACTTTCTGCACAGCTGGGATGGCCTAGGCCCAGTGCAGGCAATAAACTCCATTCCCTTCCAATTTCCTGTTGAACATCCTGTCTTCCTGCATCACTGAGGTCAAAATTTCCAGGACCAATTGTTTCTAAAACTGAAACCCAAAGCTGGTTTTCATCCCCAAGTGCTTTCAATTATTTCTGTGCATCTGGCCACCCAGGGACCCCTCCTCTGGCAGAGCTCCCCATTCTGATGGAGCCTGGGTTAAGCTTCAATGAGAATTAATGAAGCACAAAGAGGAAGCGATTTGTTCGTCAAAGGTCCCAAGTCCTGCTGTCTCCCAGCCTCACAGTCACCATTGGGTACAATCAATCAGAGGGCACAGCCACCCTCACCAGTGTGTGTAAGAGATCCTGAGGACAGAAGATGTGCAGGCTTCCCCAGTCACCCCATTCCAGTAGCCACTCTTCCTCCTCTGCAGTCTCCTCATTCTGGGGTTTGCAACTCCTTCCCACAGGGGAGAGCATTTTGTCACCATGGAAACTCAAAGATCAATCACCTTCTTATTAGGAACAGGCAGCATTTGAGTGCCTTCAAGGGCAAAAGACTCTCAGCAGTTAGATAAGCAAAGGGATCAGCTTTCCAGGGCTGGGCAGCTTGGGTAGAGGAGATGCGTGCATCCTGGAAGACAGATGTTCTGCAAGAGCTTCAAAGCTCTCCTTGACACTGTCTTGAAAGTTTTTTAACCTGTGTGTTTTTACCTGGGTGTGAGCTAACAGAGTAGCCCTGGTGGCACAGTGGTTAAGAGCTCAGCTGCTAACCAAAAGGTCGGCAGTTCGAATCCACCAGCTGCTCCCTGGAAACCCTATGGGGCAGTTCTATGCTGTTCTATAGGGTCACTATGAGTCAGAATTGACTTGACAGCAATGGGTTTGGTTTGGGAGCTAACAGAGGAGCCCTGGTGGCACTCTGGTTAAGAGCTTGGCTACTAACCAAAAGGTCAGTAGTTCGAATCCACCACATGCTGCTTGGAAACTCTATGGGGCAGTTCTATTCTGTCATATAGGGTCGCTATGAGTTGGAATTGACTCAATGGTAACAGGTCAATGGGTTAACAGAGAAGAGCCCAGATTTCACACAGCCATGCCCGCCCTTTGAGCAGCGGAGCAAGGTCACCAGCAACCATGCAGACAGCACAGCCATGGTGGGTGTTATGAATTGGATTGCATCCCTAAAAAGATCTGTTGAAGTCCTAACTTCTGTATCTGTGCGTGTGACCTGGTTTGGAAACAGGATCTTTGGAGATGTTATCAATTAGGTTAACATGACGGAGTAGTATGGGTCCTAACCCAAGCTGAATGGAGTCCTTATAAAACAGTTGCCGTCAAGTCGATTCCAACTCATAGCGACCCTATGGGACAGAGTAGAACTGCCCCATAGGGTTTCCAAGGCTGTAATCTTTACAGGAGCAGACTGCTACATCTATCTCCCATACAGCGGCTGGTTGGTTCGAAGCCAACCTTTCCATTAGCAGCCGAGGGTTTAACCACTGCCCACCAGGGATCTTTGCCTTATGAAAGAAGAGAAAATACACAAAAACAGGGAAACAGAGCAAGGAAGCCATGTCACACTGCAGCTGCAAGCCAAAGAATGCCTAGAGCTAGCAGAGGCATGGAACAGATTCTCCCTCAGAGTCCTCAGGGAATCAACAAGGCCAGCACCCTGATCTCCGACTTCTAGCCTCCAGAACTTTGAGAAAATAAATTTCTGTTCTTATAAGCCACCCAGTTTGGGGTATTTTGTGATGGCGGTGCTAGCGGCTAATACACTGGGGAAGGCTGAGCGGCAAAGAGGGCGGGGGGTGTGGACTCCGGACGACCTGTTCTCTCTCTGAGGGCCGGGAAGGCCAGTTTGCATCGGTCAGCCAGCCCTTCGGAGTGGGAGAATGACTTTGCTTTCTAAAGATGCCCTAGCCTGCCTTCCAGCCACAGAGGATCTGGAAAGAGGCTGGGGGACAGGTGAGGTGTATCCACTCTCCACAACCTCACCTGATCCTCTGTAGGGGGATAAGGGTTAATTCCTGTCACTCTAAGGGGCTAGACAGGAATTCTGAAAGTCAAGATGATGCTATTCTTTGCGAAGATCGACACACGCCGTTGGAAAAGCCTGCCTTCGCCAGAGCCTTGGGCAGACAGGAGGAGGGTGGTAGGGAGGATTTCCAGAAATCCCTGCGTCTGGCATGCCCTGTCCAACGTTTGACCGGCCGAAGGGCCAGAAATAGCCTGCGAGCAAGGCAGTAGAGGAGGTCTTCATCTGGGTGCTTCCGGCGTGGGGAGTTCTTGGCTGCAGTCATCACGGCTCTGCCCTGCCACCGGATTCCAGGCATTGCCCACGGGACCTAGGTTGAGGGCCCCTTGAGACTTCCGCCAGCCTTCCGCTGCTGAAGGAGGGGGGGTCTGTTGCCATAGCGACGGGTCTCAGACCCAGGCAGGCAGAGCAGTGCAGTGGAGGGAGAGTCCGCACCTGTGCTTAGGCGCTCTTGCTCAGGAGGCGGGGCATCCTCTCCCCGCCGCAGGAATAAGCGGAGGAGCCTGCAAAAGAGCTTCTGGCAGGCCTTAGGTCAGAACCTGTCAGAAGCTTTTAAAATTCTTCTCCACCCTCGGCTGTGCTCCCCACGCTGGCGTGGTTTCTTAATAGGAGCTGTTAAGCTTTTTGTGGTCAAGTAAGTTTGGGAAACGCTGGGAACATGACGTTGGCTTTCACCCACCAGAATGCATAGAACTGAAACAACCCGGCAACGCTAAACAGCTGGCAGGATGTGGGCAAGTAAAACGCTCCTATAGTGTTGATGGAAGGATAAATGGTTCAACCACTCAGGAAAAGCTTATGGCAGTTTCTTATAAAACTAAATATCCACCTGGCCTGTGGCTATGGTTGACTGCTGTGGAGTCTCCCCCGATTCATAGTGACCCCTTGCATAACGGAACTGAAGGCTGCCCTGTACCATCCCCATGATTGGTTGCCGATAGGACGCCAGGGCTTTCTTTCTAGTCCGTGTTAGTCTGGAAGCTCTGCTGAAACCTGTTTAGCATCATAGCAATATGCAAGCCTCCACTACAGATCGCTGCACGTGAGAGGCATTGGCTGGGAATCAAACCCGGGTCTCCCAAATGGAAGGCAAGAATTTTACCATTGAACCACCATTGCCCCAGACACTTAGCCCATAACTTGGCCAATCCAAATCCCTAGGTATTTAATCAAGGCAAGTTAACGTATGGGTTTCCTCCATAAAGACTTGCATGAGAACGTCCATCACAGCTTTATTTACAATAGGCAAAAGTTAGAAACAACCCAAATGCCCTTCACCAAGTTAATGGGAAACTTTTCTGAATGTTTAAAAAGTTTCATGGTAAAATGCTGAGCAAAACCAAAGGAGGACACACCCCTGGACCATGCCATCCTCTGCTACCTGTTCTGGCTGAGCAGGTAATTGGCATTTGGTGGGTTTATTTAGTACTCATTTTCCATCGATCAATTTTCATAGACTAAGAGGCAATAAAGGGACTGAGTGAGGCTGTCTCTCTGACTGCTGATGGGGATCCAGGGTCTGGTGGAGCCCGGGGTTTCCCTCAAGAAGCAGGGCCTCCACCTCCAATACTTGTTGCTCTCTGTCCACAGAACAGTGAACTTCAAACTGTGTCACCCAAAGACAACTTCAGGGACCACTTAGAGCTGAACGGGAAGCCTCCAGGCCCCCAACCGTCAGTTCATAGAAACAATCTGTCTTTACTTGTTTTAGATGTTAGGATACACATCTACTTTCATTTGGAATAATAATAATAAAAAAGACTGGCTGAAAATTTCTAAAAACTTACCTATCCCAGGCAATAAGCCTCTATTTTAATAGGGGCTTCCTGGGAGGCAGGACCCCTAAGCAAGGCTTGGCGTCAATGATTGGACTTTCTGATATGGGGAATTCCTGGGAGGTGACAGTTCCACGTGCAGGGTCTGTGTCCATCAGGCGCAGCTCTGTGGTCACTCCGTCTTCCTCCCTCTGCTCAGCACCTCCCCTCAGTCTCTCAATCCCATCTCTCTTTCATCCCTGATAGTGTCAAAAGCCTCCCAGGGTATTTGATCCAGAGAAGGAAGCAGGGCCCAGGAAGCTGAGGACAGCTTGGTGGGGGGAAGGGGGGGATGCTATGGATGAGGGTCAAGATGAAGGTGGGACACAGGTTCTAAGTTCCTGAGCTGAGTCATGAGCCCAGGCACCCTGCCTCCATAGGAGAGGACAGGTGCATGCCGAAGACCGACCATGAAAATCAGTGACATGGGTTCTCACCTCCCTCCCCTCAGCCATTCGCCCTTCTCCTGGTGTCCTGGATTATCCTATCTTCTCTACTCCCTGTGATCCTTCTGCTCAGAGTTTGCTGCTACCTACTTCCAAAGACAGGTGTCATAAGATTGATAGTGTAGATTCTCTTAGAAGTATCTGTGCTGTTCAAGGCTGAAAGCCTGGGCACTAAAGAAATCAGCTGCTCGCGGAGGAACGTCAGGTGCCAGGATGGGGAGGAGGCCTTCCTGGCAGCCCTACAGCCACAGCTCCAAACCTGGCTCCACCAGTGGGACACAGTGCAGCTCTGTGGACCTTTGGCACAGAACCATCTGAGCAGAAGGCTCCCCGCAGGCTGCAGCCAAGGCTAATGGGCTTCACACAGCATAGGCGGAGGGAGGGGGTGAAGAGGAAGTGTTATTCCAGAGAGAGAATTCTGCATCATGGTACCAGAGAGAAATAGGAGACCCTTTGAAAGGCAGATGCATCCGCTCCTTATGCCATTCAATGTCACTTGCTCAGCCATTTTAAACATGCCCTTACTTCTGGCTAGAAAAGGGGGGCAGGAAGAAAAGCGGAGACATGATTGTATGCAAGCTAGCTGTAATTTCATACAGTTAAATGAAGCTGAGAGCTAGATCATTTCGGGATGAAAATAAAAGTACAAACCATCTGAATAAATGAGCCAAAAGAGCGTGCTTTTTACAAACCACCAGTTAGTCTATTTCCTGCTCTGAAAATAGAAGTAATAAATTACTATAAGTTGCGACTTACAAAGAGGAACAGAACCACATGTGTTGACATCAAGGGGCTCCCCTTAGCTTCCAGGACTGGAGTTAAGGGGCAAACAGGGACAGCTCTCCAACGCAGAGACGGGTGTCTCAGGATGGGGCCAGGGTGTGAGTCCACAATGAAGGCTCCTGGAAAACACATTCAGACCGATGGCTGTCCTCCCTAAACTGAATAACCCTGTCTTAGTCATCTAGTGCTGCTATAACGGAAATACCACAAGTGGATGGCTTTTAACAAAGAGAAATTTATTCTCTCACGGTCTAGTAGGCTACAATTCCAAATTCAGGGCATCAGCTCCAGGGGAGCACTTTCTCTGTCAGCTCTGGAGGAAGGTCCTTGTCATCAGTCTTCCCCTGGTCTGGGAGCATCTCAGTGCAGGAACCTCAGGTCCAAAGGATGCACTCTGCTCCTGGCACTGCTTTCTTGGTGGTATGAGGACCCCCCCTCTCTGCTCACTTCCCTTTCCTTTTTATCTCTTGAGAGATAAAAGGTGGTGCAGGCCATATCCTGGGGAAACTCCCTTTATATTGGATCAGGGATTGACCTTAGTAAGGGTGTTACAATCCCAACCTAATCCTCTTTAACATAAAATTACAAACACAAAACGGAGGACAACTACACAATACTGGGAATCATGGCCCAGCCAAATTGATACACACATTTTGGGGGGGACGTAATTTAATCCCTGACAACCCCTTCCCTGTTTGCTGCATTCTGGATCAACAGCAGTGTGTAGAGATGCTGTTGAGTCATCTGTTGATTCACCTAATTCTGTCTCAGTCATCTAGAGCTGCTATAACAGAAATACCACAAGTGGATTGTTTTAACAAACAGAAATTTATTTTCTCACAGTTTAGGAGGCTAGAAGTCCAAATTAAGGGCGCCGTCTCTAGGAGAAGGTTTTCTCTCCTTGCCAGCTCTGGAGGAAGGTCTTTGTCTCTTCTGAGCTTCACTCCTGGGCAATCCTCAGGTGGCTTGGCATCTCTCTTCCCCCATCTTTCAATGTTATTTTTAGGTGCCTTGGAGTAGATTCCCACTCATTGCAACACCATGTGACAGAGAATTGCTCCATAGGGTTTTCTAGGCTTTAGGGAAGCAGATCACCAGGTCTTTCTCCTGTGAAGACCCTGGGTAGGTTCCGACCACCAACCTTTTGGGTAGCCGTCAGCCCTTAACTGTGTGTGCCACCAGGGCTCCTGAGTCAATGATTTAAAAAAAAAAGCCCAAAACCAAATCTATTGCTGCAGAGTCATTATTTCCGACACTGCCCCATTGGGTTTCCAAGGCTGTATGTAATCTTTATGAAAGCAGACTGCCACATCTTTCTCCCATGGAGCGACCAGTGGGTTCAAATCTCCGATGTTTTGGTTAGCAGCCTAGTGCTTTAACAACATACCTTAAGCACCAAAAACATAAAAAAAACCTTAGAGAGGCTGCATCATAATTTACTAAACTGTAAATATTCGATTGTGTGTTCCTGTATTAAGTGTATTTGTCACTTTCCATTACTTTTGTATTGTAAGAAAAATATTAACTTTTAAGTCAATATTCATTTAATAAATAACCTAACTAAACTTAACAAAAGAATAAAAAGAAAGCAGATCAGTGATTACCTAGAAATGGGAAGAGTCAAGTGGGAGGGACACATTACAAAGAGGCCTGAGGAAACTTTTGGGGACAATAGATATGTTTATTAATTTGATTGTAGTGATGGTTTCATAAGCGTATGTATATGTGAAGTCTCACTAAGTAACACACTTTAAATAAGTGCAGTTTATTGTACATGGATTTTACCTCAATAAAACTGAAAAAATACACATATACATATATATATTTATATAAAAGAAATACTAATAGGCTGGCCAAGGACTACCATTGTCCCGGCTCAGCATCCCTCCCCCAAGGCTGACTTCAACCTTGTGCAGCCAATTGCCTCCCCACCCCCTACCCCAGCCCAGGCTGGTGAGCCCTCCCCCTCGGCTCTGCTGCCATTAGCACATTTACAGTTGGCTTTGCAAAATCACTTTACTTAATGACTCAAAGGCAACGGATTTTTTGGTTTGGGTTACTTAATGAAGGAGCCCTGATTTACAGCCTTAGAAACCCTATGGGGCAGTTCTACTCTGTCCTATAGAGTCACTATGAGTCTGAATCCACTCAAGGCAATGGATTTGGTTTTTTGGTTCCTTGATAAAAGGTTCCTTAATGAAAGGATAGTAAGAGTGCTTAACATGAGAATGGGCTTCCTCCCTGCCCGGAAGAAATGCTTTCCAGAAAAGAATTTTTCCCCTCAAATTCAGTTGTGTGGCATTTATAACCTTTGATAAGCAGTATAAGTAATGCCATTTTCTCTCTGAGCTAAGAATATTTGTGGCCGCAGAGGAAAGGGCTGGGGATTGGAAGATTCTGTATTAGCTATTGTTATGTTAGAGGGAAAGAATAGTGTGAGGCTTCAGGATTTAATCCTGTTTGTGGCCAGCAGTCACTTTTGTGTTGCTCAATACAAGCTTTAAAGAATACAGACATTTTTCTCAGCTCTATCTAAGAACATTCCAAATACAGTCTTGTATACCAAAAGCCTATCCTTATTAAGTCTGGTTAAGATACAGGTATTTCTCTTTTCAGGCTATGCGGTTTACTGTGAGTGTTCTGAGTGGGATGGTTTAAACAAACTGTGGCAAATCCCGTAGACATCGAGTTGAGAGTGACCCTATACGACAGAGCAGAACTGTCCCATAGGGTTTCCAAGGCTGTAATCTTTATAGGGGGGCCTAATGGCACAGTGGTTAAGAGCTCAGGCTGCTAACAAAGAGTTGGCAGTTCGAATCCACCAGCTGCTCCTTGGAAACCCTGTGGGGCAGCTCTACTGTGTCCTATAGGGTCACTATGAGTTGGAATTGATTCCACTGCAGTGGGGTTTTTTTAATCTTTGCGGAAGCAGGCTGCCACATCTTTCTCCCGTGGAGCAGCTGGTGGGTTCAAACTGCTGACCTTTCAGTTAGCAGCCAAGTGCTTAACCACTGCACCACCAGGGCTACAGATGGAAAAAATGACCATCTGATTGTGATATAATGCTGAGAAATTGATTTTGATAAACAGTAATTAGAGAAAGCCACCTACAGCCAGAGAAGACTATATTAAAACAGGGAGGTGTGCTGCAGGTCAGAACAGGTTTAAACATACAATAGGGAAAAAAAACCCGACTATAAAAGGGTATGGAAAAAGAATCAGAAATAGAACAAAGAACCTATGTCAACAGCTGTGCTGTCTTTGGAATACTGTATGCATATCTGCAACATTTCATACCTGATGTCCTCTAAAGTTCTCAAAGAATCACTGAGGTCGTGTATTAAACTGTTCCTATAAAGTTTAAAACCTGCAAGGTACTTCAGGGTGCACACATAATAGTGACAATGACTAAGCAAAGCATGAGACTGATAAACACCAAAATCTACGCCGGAGTTATTTCAGAGACAGCAAGGAGGAGGCTGGAAAGGGCTACTAACGGGGCTTCCCCATAGTAGCAATCTTTTCATCCTTCAAATGGGTATTTGCTGTATTCTTTTAGAATACTTCAAAAAATATTTTTATTGTGCTAAAATACACATGTTAAAAGTAATCAGAACTCAAAGAAATTGAAACATGAGGTTTATTCTGATTCAAAATAAAAGGAAACGGCTCAAGGTAGGCTAGTTACAATGAAGTTTATAAAGGGAAGAGGAGGGTGTCTTAGTCATCTAGTGCTGCTATGACAGAAATGCCACAAGTGGAGGGCTTTAACAAACAGAAATTTATTCTGTCACAGTCTACGAGGCTAGAAGTCCAAATTCAGCGCACCAGCTCCAGGGGAAGGCTTTCTCTCTCTGTCAGCTCTGGGGGAAGGTCCTTGTCATCAATCTTCCCCTGGATCTAGGAGTTTCTCAGCATAGGGACCCCTGGGTCCAAAGGACATGCTTTGCTCCTGGCTCTTCTTTCTTGGTGGCAGGAGGTCCCTCCCTTGTCTGCTCCCCTCTGTCTTTTGTATCTCAAAAGAGATCGACATAAGATACAATCTAAATTGCATCCTGCCTCATTAACAGCATTACCTCTAATCCTGCCTCATTAACATCATAGAGATTAGGATTTACAGCACAGAGGATAAATACATCACAAAATGAAGGACAACCACACAATACTGGAAATCATGGCCTAGCCAAGTTGATACACGTTTTAGGGGGACACAATTCAATCCATAACAGAGAAAGAAGAATAGAAGATCAACCATTGGCTAATCTTAGTGTGATTGATTGAACTCTCCCCTCCCCATTTGACTGAGATCAGGTAATATCAGGTCACAAGGTAATATCTGGCCAGGCTGCTAAAATTGGCCCGCCGCCCACCTGCAGCCATGAGACCTTTTGAAATTTAAATTAGGTCAGCCCAGAGTCTTTTTCATTAAATCACAAGGTAATGGTTTTGTCATTGCTGCAGATCAGCTTCTGATGGTAGAGAGAGCAATGCTTTTGCAGTTTGGGTCAGGCTTTTCTATTTTTATTTTTTTATATATAGTTAATATTTGGTTTTGTGGATTAGAAAAAAACTTAAAATCAAAGTAAGATGTCTGTTAATTAATTTTTCTCTTTGACTCATATAACAAAACATTTGACATTTTAGCCATCTTTAAGTACAGGCATACCTCAGAGACATTGCCAGTTCAGTTCCAGACCACTGCAATGAAGTGACTATTACAATAAAGTGAGTCACACACATTTTTTGGTCTCTCAGTGCATATAAAAGTTATGCTTACACTGTACTGTAGTTTGTTAAGTGTGCAATAGCATTATGTGTAAAAAAATGTACTTACCTTAATTAAAAAATACTTTATTCCTAAAAAACGCTAACCATCATCTGAGCCTTCAGTGAGCCGCAATCGTTTTGCTGGTGGAAGGTCTTGCCTCGATGTTGATGGCTGCTGACTGATCAGGGTGCTGTTGCTGAAGGCTGGGGTGGCTGTGGCCATTTCTTAAAATAAGACAAGAATGAAGTTTGCCACATCAGGGACTCTTTGTTTCATGAAAGATTTCCCTATAGCATGGGATGTTGTTTGACAGCATTTTACCCACAGTAGAACTTCTTTCCAAATTGGAGTCAATCCTCTCAAACCCTGCTGCTGCTTTATCAACTAAGTTTATATAATATTCTAAATCCTTTGTTGTCATTTGAATGTTTACAGCATCTTCACCAGGAGTAGATTCCATCTCAAGAAACCACTTTCTTTGCTCATCCATAAGAAATAACTCCTCATCCGTTAAAGTTTATCATGAGATTGTAGCAATTCAGTCCTATCTTCAGGCTCTACTTCTAATTCTACTTCTCTGGCTATTTCCGTATCTGCAGTTACTTCCTCCACTGAAGTCCTGCACCCCTCAAAGTCATACATTAGAGTTGTAATCAACTTCTTCCAGACTCCTATTAATGTTGATATTTTGACCCCCTCCCATGAATCATGAATGTTCTTAATGGCATCTAGAATGGTGAATTCTTTCCAGAAGGTTTTCAATTTACTTTGCCCAGATCCACCAGAGGAATCACTATCTATGACCTCTATAGCCTTACGAAATGTATTTCTTAAATAATAAAATTTGAAAGTCAAAATTACTCCTTGATCCATGAGCTGCAGAATGGATGTTGTGTTAGTAGGCGTGAAAACAACATTAATCTCCTTGTACATCCCCATCAGAGCTCTTGGGTGACCAGGTGCATTGTCAATAAGCAGTAATATTTTGAAAAAAATCTTTTTTTCTGAGCAGTAATTCTCAACAGTGGGCTTAAAATATTCAGTAAACCATGTTGTAAACAGAGGTGGTCATCTGCGCTTTGTTGTTCCACTTATAGAGCACAGGCAGAGTAGATATAGCATAATTCTTAAGGGCTCTAGGATTTTCGGAATGGTAAATGAGCATTGGGTTCAACCTAAAGTCATCAACTGCATTAGCCCCTAACAAGAGGGTCAGCCTGTCCTTTGAAGCTTTGAAACCAGGCATTGACTTCTCTCTAGCTATGACAGTCCTAGATGGCATCTTCTTCCAATATAGGACTGTTCGGTCTACAATAAAAATCTTTTGTTTAGTGTAGCCACCTTCATCAACTATAATTAGCTAGATCTTCTGGATAAATTACTGGACCTTCTACATCAGCACTTGCTGCTTCACCTTGCACTTTTATGTTATGGAGACGGCTTCTTTCCTTAAACCTCATGAACCAACCTCTGCTAGCTTCAAACTTTTCTTCTGCAGCTTCCTCACCTCTCTCAGCCTTGATAGAATTGAGCAGAGTTAGGGCTTTGCTTTAGGCTTTGGCTTAAGGGAATGTTGTAACTGGTTTGATCTTCTATCCAGACCACTAAAACTTTCTCCATACCAGCAATCAGGCTGTTTTGCTTTCTTATCATTTGTGTGTTCACTGTAATAACACTTTTAATTTCCTTCAAGAACTTTTCCTTTGCATTCACAACTTGGCTAACTGTTTGGCACAGCAGGCCTATCTTTCAGCCTGTCTTGGCTTTTGACATGCCTTCCTCACTAAGCTTAATCATTTCTAGGTTTTTATTTAAAGTGAGAGACGTGCAACTCTTCCTTTCGCTTGAACACTTAGAGGCCACTGCAGGGTTATTAACTGACCTAATTTCAATATTGTCTTGTCTCAGGGACTAGGGAGGCCCAAGGAGAGGGAGAGACAGAGGGAGAGATACAAGCGAACAGTCAGTCAGTGGAGCAGTCAGAACGCTCCCAATATTTATCGATTAAGTTTATATGGGCACGGTTTGTGGCACCCCGAAACAATTACAATAGTAACATCTAAGATCCCTAATCATAGATCACTATATCGGATACAATAATAACGAAAAAGTTTGTAAATGTTTTGAAAATTACCAAAATGTGACACAGAGATACAAAATGAGCACATGCTGTTGGAAAAACGGCATTGATAGACTTGTTCAGAGGCAGGGTTCAATTTGTAGAGAATGCAATATCTATGAAGCGCAATAAAATGAGGTATTTCTGTATATAATTCTATGACGTTAATTACATTCACCGTTTTTCGCCCATCACCAAGATCTCTTTTTAAATACTTTTTGTGTGCTTTAAATCTCTGTTAATAAAATTTAAAGACTTAAATGCAATGTTTAACCCAGCGCATGGCCCATGGTAAGTGCTCAATTTATTTAAAAAGTGTCCTATGTTTTCTGCCTTTAGGTGATTGCCCTGGTGGTGTGTAAATGAATTAATGTATGAAGCCCCCAAAACTCTTGCAGACTCAGGAGAGCCCTTTGTTTAGGTGTTTGTAGCTTCAGAGCCTGGACTGAGAGGAGGTAAGGAGTTCAGGTGTGATGGGAACACCGAGAGACAGTGTCTTCAAAGGTGTCAACGAAGATCTCGAACTCTGTTAGGAGTGAAAGAAAAAGGAATCTTATTGTGGAATAATACAGCTCGAGCTGGGCAGTGCTAAGTGGAAATACAAAGCACTCCACTGTTTGTGAGGAGTGGGGAGTTTTTATACATAGAGAACAAAGGAAAGGTAGGGGGTTAATGATTGATTATAGATAAAATCAGCTTCAGCTTTCAAGTCCTTTGATGGTTAAAAGTCAGCCATTTGGCTAGGAGGGAGTGATGATACTCCCCTGGTGAATGGTATCATAAACACCTTCTTTCCAGAACAAATTGTTTACATCCTGACCTTTTGCTCCCTGGGAATGCATGTTGATCTTGTCATTTTTATGTCTTGACATGAGTGGCTCCATTTTGAAACTTTCTGTTTACAACCATAATACTTCTCTTGATGTGTATGAGCTTGGAGTCTGAGACTCATTTTTTTTCAAGTATGATGGAGTATTATAACTAAATAAACAAAACTCTAGTTTCACCTGGCAGACAAATACCTTGGGTCATCAAGTAGAATTACGTGCATTTAATTTATTTATCAACAGAACAGGAATAAGATTGCCCATATTATGTCTCAAGAAGAACACACCAAAACCAAGGGAATGAATGGAAGCATCTCTATAAAACACACTTTTTCAACTTTCTACATTATCAAACTGCTCTAGTGGAGGTGTAGCGGGCCCAGAGTGAAGCACTCTCCTTCTTCCTCCCATCCCCCCACCCCCAACCATTTTGCTTGACGGACAGGTTAGGAGTTTGTTACAGGGATTTTACCTCACTCACTGGCTGAACAGTTCATGTCAGACCGTGTCCCTGAATCCTATGGGTACTGGGGCAGAGGTGCCTAGGACAGGTGGTTGGGAAGTAAAGGTGAATGGAAAGGGAGAAAGTGTGGGCAGAAGATCAACAGGACACCATAACATCTTCTCCTTGCCTCCAAGTGTCCAACTTCCACCATGTGTGTGTCGCAGAAGAAGCTGACATCTCCATCTTGGGCAAATCATGCACCTGGCCCAGGAGATGGACTAGCCAAAGGAGGATCTGGCAGTTGCTGGAGCAGCTGCAGGCCTGGCCACTGCTCCTTGCCAATGAGGTATGTGAACTGCACCAGCCTTGGCTCGAAGGTTAAAAAGAACATCTCTGTGCTTCACTTTCGCCTTCTAAATAGTGTGGTCCAGGCTAACCCCAAACAACACGGGGAGGTTACTTTGGGAAAAGTATCTCCACCTTAGTTAGGTTGACTCCATAGCAGCCCAAAACATCACCCCATTCCACAGTTTGGTAGTGCCCAGCCTAAGAGCCAGCCCTCCCTATACCTCCACCAAACTTATCACCTTCAACCACCATAATGTTTCCATATGGACTTAGCCCCTGGAAATGATTCCCTGTGGGGAATACAGACCTACCTGCTTGGTGAACAGAGAAGGCCAAGTCAGCCACCTAAGTCAGTCAGCCAAGGTCTTCATTTTTAAAAATGAGCAGACAACCAAGAATCACACAACACTTGGGGGAAACCCACAGCAAAAGAGAAGAACTAAGCGGAACAGGCAGAACAGCTGTCCATGGAGAAAACCAGGGTAATTCAAGAAACGGAACAGAAAGCCATATAAACTCTAACTGGTTTCCTCAGACACTGGAGAAGAAAATGAACCATAAAAAGAACAAACGCTTGTCTCAGTCTCCTAGGGCCGCTGGAACAAAACACCACAGAGTGAGTGGCTTTAAAGAGCAAAGATGTATTGTCTCACAGTTTGAGAAGCTAGAAGTTCGAATCAGGGTATTGGCAGTGTTGATCCTCCTGAAGGCTTTGAGAGAGGAACCGGTCTAAGCCTCTCAGCTTTTGCTGGCTCCCAGCAATTCTTGGCTTGCAGCTTTGTCTTCACATGGTGTCTTCCCCTGTGTCTATCTCTCCATGTCTGTTTTCCTCTTTTATAAGACACCACTCACACCTACCCTACTCCAGCGTGACCTCATGTTAATGTAACTGATAACATTTCAAAGACCCTATTTTCAAACAAGGTTAGGGCTTCAATGTATCTTTGGGGAGGGGACACAATACAATTCAAAAAAGTATTTGGGGGAAAGTGTACTGATGTCTTCAAAATGCATAAAATGCATTAAAAATGAAATGGATGTGTGATACTGACTTAACAGACGAGAGAAAGCTAAGTGCTGGGAGGTGAGAGGTCAGAAATCAAGACAGTCTTTCCACAAACCCAGTCTCGGGCATCGGAGGCATCTGAAAGTGGAGATGAAGTGGACCCTGACAACAGGAGAATCAGGTGAAAGTTTAAGAAGCAAGTCCCCCGCATCTGCTCCCCATTTTGTGCAGCCAGATACAAGCTGGGAGGTTACCTTCTGTCCTGAGATGCCAGGACAGCAGCTGGCAGGGGCACAGAACTAAACAACTACCGTGCTGGACAAGGAGAGCCTCCAGCCACCTCTTCACTCAGCCTGAGAACAGGGGAGCCAGCAGGAGACTGAAGGATTCTTTCCCATGGAAATGTATAACCAAAGAGAAAAGATTTACTGATACTGACAGGCAGGGTCCCAAGAAAATATGTGGTAAGTGCCCGAGTACTAGACAGTGAAGGCATCAAAGACCAAATAGGTACTCAGCGACTCGAACAAATGAATCCATTCAGAAAAAAAAAAAAAAAAGAACTAGGAGGAAACGTAGAAAAATCACATAGAGTTCAAAACTTTCCAAAAAACCTAAAATTAAAATTTTCAGGGAAAGAGCTATTCCATCTACACGTATGTGGGCTGAATGAAGTCCCCCAAAGATATTAGATTCTAATCTCTGGAACCTGTATATGTTATCTTATTTGGGAAAAAGCTCTCTACAGAGGTGATTAAATTAAGGATTTTCAGATGGGGAGATTATTCTGCATTTCCTGTGTGAGTCATACATGTAATCACATGTATCCTGATGAGAGGAGGCAGAGGGGTATTTGACACAGATGGAGAGAAGAGCCACACAGAGGAGAAGGCCATGTGGAGACAGAGAAGAGAGAGATTTAAAGATGCTGGCCCTGAAGATTGGAGTGATGTGGCCACAAGCCAAGGAGTACCAGCAAGCACCAGAAGCCGGAAGAGGCAAGGAACAGATTCTTTATTAGGTCTCCAGAGGGAGCGTGGCCCTGCTGACACCTTATTTCAGCCCAGTGATACTGATTTTAGACTTCTGGTCCCCAGAACTTGAAGAGAACAAATTCCTGTTGTTTCAGGCCACCAAGCTTGTGGTACTTTGTTGAAGCAGCTACAGGAAACTAATACAGTATCCGTGAAATAAAAAAAATTTTTATAAAAGGGAAACTTTTGAGAATAAGAAAGGGCTCTTGGAAATTAAAAATTGAATAGCCAAAATGAAAACTGTAATAGAAAGGTTAGATCACACAGTAGAGGGAATCTAAAGTAGAGCAAAAAGGAAAAGGGATGGATAAAGCTAAAAAATTTTAGAGAAACCATTCACAAAACCAAGATCTGAATGATAGAAGTAACGGAAGGATATAAAAGACAGAAATCAGAAAAAAAGGAAATTATTGAAGAAACAATAAATGATGTTTTCTCAGACTGAAAAAAAAAACAAGGAATGAAAAAGCATCCATACCAAGGCATATCGTGAAACTTTAGAACACCAAAGACAAGAAGAAAATTCTAAAAACTTTCAGAGATAAAAACAGGTCATTTTATGCACCAGATGCCACATTTTCTCCAAGCGGAGATGAAATTCATATTATTAAAGAATGTCTATTGAATGCAAAAAAAAAAAAAACAGGTCACAAGTAAAGCTGAGAATCAGAATGGCCATGGGCTTCTCAACAGCAACACTAGAAGCTGTTAGAGAAGGAAACCATGCCTCCCAAATCTCCAACCTAGAAATCCACACTTAGCACACATTCTTGTCGGGAGGCCACTGGGGAGTAAACTAAGAAAAGCAAGATGTGGGGTCTCACAAACAGGGGCTCCAACCCAGGAAAGAAACAGAGGTGATCCCAAGGTGGTGAGGATAGAAGACCTCAGGGTGATAGTTAAGCAGGAGCTTCGAACAGCCAGCCTGAACTGGAACAGGAAGACAGCAGGTTTCAGGGGTCCTGTCCTCATATCTGGAATGGTGCAGGAAGGCTCTGAGGAGCACGTCTTCAAGAAGAAATGAGATTATATGTAATGGACGACATCAAACTAACAGGATGGGAAATCTTAGCGTTATGGTAGAGGTATGTGCTAAGGCCACCACCTGTCTGTCAGTCTGTCCTACTGTGGTGGCTTGCATGTTCTTATGATGCTGGAAGCTATGCCAGTGGTATTTCAAATACCGGCAGGGTCACCCCTGGTGGACATTTTCAGCAGAGCTTCTAGATTAAGACAGACTAGAAAAAAAGGCCTGGCCATCTATTTCCGAAAAAATAGCCAATGAAAACCTTATGGATCACAACAGAATATTGTCTGAGACAGTGCTGGAAGGTGAGCTCCTAGGTTGGAAGGCACTCAAAATACACAGCAGCCACAGCAATGGACTGGAGCATACCAATGACCACAAAGACGATGCAGGACTGAGCAACGTTTTGTTCTGTTGCACGTATGGGTGCCATGAGTCAGAACAGACCCGACAGCAACCAACAACAACTTGTGCTAAGGAGAAAAAAGCATTACAAGTCCCGGGAAAACAAACAAACAAGGAAAAAAACAGCAAAGCTGTGGTCCAAATAACCAAACTAAAAGGTGGCATGATTTTGATAAACGGATGAAAGATGAGAACAGAGTCCCTTTGTCCTTGACCATAGGAACATTCTTCTTCCAGGCGCACAGAGTGACTCATTACTCCATTTCTTGGCCTAGTAACTGCTTCAATCACATCACTTCATTTTGCAGGAAACAACCATTACCGGATTAAGATCATGCAAATGTTATTTTGGTTGTTCTGGTTTTTAAATCAAACTCTAAAGATTACAAAACTGAAAATGTTAAAAAAGCATTACTTTGGCAATGTAGATGATGGAAATGGGAAGATGGGATAGCGAGAAAAAGCGAGTGAGATGAACAAGCGCATTTGCTTTTTAATCTTACATAGCGGGGAGTAGGAGAATGAACTTGTCTAAAGTGAGGGGAAAATAAATGCTTTGGCAGTGTATCCAATCCCATTGCTATCAAGTTGATTCCTACTAGGTAACCAATAATACAACTAATAATAATATAAACATAAAAAATTTTAGTGGGAGAACAAGAAATATAGGGATAGATGGGTGCTAAATCCTCATGTCTCATCCCAAGGAGTCATCAAAAAAAAAAAAATTACTGTGGAGTTAGTTCCGACTTATGGCAACCTCATATGTATCAGAGTAGAACTGTGCTCCATAGGGTTTGCAATGGCTGATTTTTTGGAGGTAGATCGCCTGTCAGGTCTTTCTTCTGAGGTGTGTCTGGGTGTACTCAAACTATCAATGTTTCCGTTAGCAGCCAAGCATGTTAACTGTTTGCACCATAAGCAGTCATTAACCCGTTGCCATCAAGTCAATTCCAACTCATAGCAACCCTACAGGAAAGAGCAGAACTGCCGCACAGGGTTTCCAAGACTGTAAGTCTTTATGGAAGCAAACTGCCACATCTTTCTCCCACGGAGCAGTGGGTGGGTTTGAACCTCCAACATTTCCATTAGCAGCCAAGCACTTTAACCACTGCACCATCAGGGCTCCTTGTAAGTAGTAATTAGCTACTGTCTAATGCTGATAAATCAGGAAATAGAGATATAAAATACTTTAGAGTTATGGAGGTAATTACCAAAAAGAACTAAAAAACGGTGTCTCTGGGAGTAGAACAGGAGATGAGGTGGATAATTATTTTAAATGTACTTCTATGTTGTTGGTACCCTGGTGGGGTAGTGGTTAAGAGCTTGGCTGCTAAACGAAAGGTCGGTAGTTCGAATCCACCAGCCGCTCTTTGGAAACCTATAAGGCAGTTCTACTCTGTCCTATAGGGTCACTATGAGTCGGTATCAACTCGATGGCAACAGGTTTGGTTTGATTGGGTCTATGTTGTTAGGTTAATTTTTTTATCTTTTTTTTTTTTTTAACCTGCCCGCATGTTACTTTGATAGTAATTTAAAATTACTTTTAAAGAATGCAGTAGAGGCGGGGCCAAGATGGCAGAGTAGCCAGATGGCTTCCTATATCCTTCTTACAACAAAGACCTGGAAAAACAAGTGATTTGATTGTATATGAATAGCTAGGAGCCCTGAACAAGGCAAAGTTGAGGAATCAGACTGAGTGGCAGGGGGAGAGGGAGACTGTTCTGAAGAAGCGAGAAGGGCCGGACTGCGGCTGGAGCCGCAGCTCTTCAGTCCTGACTGGCTCCGAGGTACGCAGCAAAACAGGCAAACAGCTGCGCGCGCATGTGCTCGGGAGGCAGTTTCCACATTGAGAGAGATCCAGCAGCAGAGATTCTGCTGGGACACTCTGAACAAGTGAAAAGCAGCTCCCAAGTGGCTAAAGTACATGCGTGCGGCCTTTCGCAGGGTTTTGTTTTAAAAAAAAGCCCATTTGGGAAAAACCTCTCTCCCTTTTACCTCCTCCCTCCCGCTCTGCACTGGTCCAGACTTCTGAAGTCTGAGTCCGCAGGGCCAGAAGGAGATCCCAAAAGGAGCCCTGACCCATTCTCCTGGCCTTGGAGAGGGAACAAATAAGCCACTGGCTCCCCTAAGCCAGGAACTCAGGGTTGTCACAGCTCCTTTGCTAGGCACAGGCATAAGGGGTCTGCAGACTTTGAGTGCCTTACACCCCGGTATGGACTTGTGGGGACCCATCTCAACAGCATTAGCCCTCACTACCACAGTACAACAGGATAAACATCTGAAGTCTAACTTCAACTGTTTCAGCTGTGAAGTGGCAGATTTGTGACCCTCGACACAGCCCTGTGCCTTAAGCAGGCATCTTTACCGATCCACACCAGGGGCTTGAGGAGTGGTGGCATCACCTATGCCACCTAGTCACCTGCTACAGGAGTCCAAGAAACAGTGGTGCCCTTGAGTCTTTACAGCCAACAGATTGGGGTGCTCATAGTCTGGCTGCAAAACTCACCTACCTACTCACTCTAGGGAATAGGGACACACTTTCCTTTCAGACTCTCAGAGGCAGCCATCAGACCCCTGCCTGGCTCAGCGCGTGCCCCCTACTACAGCCAGATACTGGTGCCCACACCAATCACCCATGCCTCTCTAAGACTGTAGGTGAGAGCCTGCACCACACACTTGGTGACCGACTGCCTGGACACCTGAGCTGAACCCATATAGGAAAACTTAATGGACACCTGTGTGCACATACTTAGTTACAGAACTACCTGGTGACAGGACTTACAGCTTCAAAGGCGCCAATAATCAAACTAGCACACGTGAGCAGCCTATTGGGGCATATCAAAACAAAACAAAACAAGAAGCTAGGACTCACTAAACAGATATAAAATAAAATTATAATAACTTATTGGTGGCTCAGAGACAACCATCAATATCAAATCACATAAAGAGGCAGTCCATGATGGCTTCAGCAAGCTCCCAAAATAAAGAATCAATAAATTCTCTGGAGGAAGAGAATTTCTTGGAATTACCAGAGGCAGAATACAAAAGATTAATATACAGAACTCTTCTAGAAATTAGAAATGAAATTTTACAAAATGCAGAAACTGCCA
>NW_004444056.1:6660669-6661898 GCF_000243295.1 Trichechus manatus latirostris | reverse complement strand
AAAAACTCTCAACAAAATAGGAATAGAAGGGAAATTCCTCAATATAATTAAGGGCATTTATACAAAGCCAACAGCCAACATCATCCTAAATGGAAAGACTTTGAAAGCATTCCCCTTGAGAATGGGAACCAGACAAGGATGCCTCTTACCACCGCTCTTATTCAACATTGTGCTGGAGGTCCTAGCCAGAGCAATTAGGCTAGAAAGAGAAATAAAGGGCAACCACATTGGTAGGGAAGAAGTCAAAGTATCTCTATTTGCAGATGATATGATCTTATACACAGAAAACCCCAAAGAATGCACAAGAAAACTACTGCAACTAATAGAAGATTTCAGCAAAGTTTCAGGATACAACATAAACATACAAGAATCAGTTGGATTCCTTTACACCAACAAAGAGAACCTCAGAGAAGAAATCACCAAATCAATACCATTTACAATAGCCCCCAAGAAGATAAAATACTTAGGAATATATCTAACCAGAGACGTAAAATATCTATACGGAGAAAACTACAAGACGCTACTGCAAGAAACCAAAAGAGACCTGCATAAGTGGAAGATTATACCTTGCTCATGGATAGGTAGACTCAACATAGTGAAAATGTCAATTCTACCCAAAGCGATTTACAGTTACAATGCAATCCCGATCCAAATTCCACCAGCATTTTCTAATGAGGTGGAGAAACAAATCACCAACTTCATATGGAAAGGGAAGAGGCCCTGAATAAAGTATTATTCAAGAAGAAGAACAAAGAGAGAGGCCTTACACTACCTGATTTTAGGACTTATTATACCATCACGGTAGTCAAAACAGCCTGGTAGTGGTACAACAACAGATACATAGACAATGGAACAGAGCTGAGAATCCAGATGTAAGCTCATCCACCTATGAGCAGCTAATATTTGACAAAGGCCCAAAGTCCATTACTTGGGGAAAAGACAGTCTCTTTAACAAACGGTGCTGGCATAACTGGATATCCATCTGCAAAAAACTGAAACAAGACCCACACCTCACACCATGCACAAAAACTGACTCAAAATGGATCAAAGACTTCAATATAAAATCAAAAACGATAAAGATTATGGAAGAAAAAATAGGGGCAATGCTAGGAGCCCTAATACATGGCATAAACACAATAGGAACCGTAAGTAACAATGCACAAGCACCAGAAGAGAGACTAGATAAATAGGAGCTCCTAAAAATCAAACACTTAGGCTCATCAAAAGAC
>NW_004444056.1:6649554-6659224 GCF_000243295.1 Trichechus manatus latirostris | reverse complement strand
CAGACAGGGATTGGACTGGACTGTGGGACATAAAGTGATACTCGTGAAGAGTGTGCCTCTTAGTCAAGTAGATACAAGAGACCAAAGAGGCAGCTTTTGTCCAGAGGTGAGATGTGAAGGCAGAGAGGGTTAGGAACTGGTTGAATGGTCGTGGGGAAGCAGGGGCGGAAAGGAGGAGTGTGCTGTCGCAGAATGGGATGAGCAATTAGGGTCACAGAACAATGTATGTATAGAAGTTTGTATGGGAGACTAACTTGAAATGTAAACGTCATTTAACTACAACAATTAAAAAAAAGAATAAAAAAAATAAAAATAAAAACAATGCAGTAGAGCTGTATGGATGTATGTATGCATCCTGAAGGGTGGCCATGAGATTCCAGAATGAAATTTAAATTGAAGAGACATTTTTTAAAAGAGTGGGGGTGGGGAGGGGAAGAGCTGGAAGAAAAAGCAGCAAATCACTACTAAGTCCGATTGTCTGAGTGGGTGGGGAGAAAGGAAGAAAGTCACTTATTTTCTTTACCCCCTGTATTATTTGACTACTTTTGATATGTTTGCATAATAATTTTTAAACGTAAGAAAATGCTGTTCTACATTGTAGAGTGCTTTCTGTCGAAAGTAAAGTTTTCCCTAGTATAGCATTTTGCATCAACGATAGAAGATTACACTCTTATTTTTGGTTAAATCTCAATCTTTGCAAACATATTCTTTTTTAAAATGACTTTGGTTCTGTTGAATAAAATAACAAAATATGTGTGTGCTTTGCATGTGTAATGTGAAATGTTGGTGTCTTGTTCTCTGAAGCCCCAAGAAGCTTTGTAGACAGAAGATAGCTGGTTTGATTGTCTGACAGTGCTCTTACAATGGTCTGATTTGAAAATACTTTTTATTTTTACTAACAATTCTAGAGTTCTTAGAACAGAATGTTTTGATTAGAGTCCTTCATAAAATCTCTTCTCAAAACTGGATCATAACCAGGTGGATACTACTGTCGCTTGTGGGCACGTGGTATTTTCATCCAAAGCCTACTACTCCCTGTCATGACGCAGAAATAAACACATGAATACTCCGTGGTCAGTTAGCGCCTTTCAATCAAACACAACAAAGGCTCTTGAATGAAAAGAAAAGGCAAATGCAGAGATCTCCATCAGAAAATATTTCATTCAATGATACCACGAGAGAACGTTGTCTAGTCACCAGAAGGCATAATATAAATAAAATCCAGCAAGGAGTGAATTGCAGACAGACAGAAGAGAACTTCATGGGGTAATAATAATAGCATTGAGGCTTTAGACTTTCCTCTTTGAAGAAGCCGACTGATTAGACTCTCCAAATCCCTGAATAAGCAAAGGTAGTCAGAATCAGAGCGTTATCTTGTCCCCAGGTTCCAAGGCACATTCCCTCCCGGTAAACAACTGGTGTCCAGGCAGGCGTGTGATTCCCTCAAGTAGGTTGGCGGTTCTCAGGTGTCTGAGTTTTCTGGGCAGCTGAAAATAACAGAAATTTATTCTCTCACAGTTGTGGGGCCAGAAGTCCAAATTCAGAGTGTCTGCAGGACCATTCAGAGTGTCTGCAGGACCATGCTCTTTCTGAAGTCTGTAGGGGAAGATCCTTCCTCGTCTCTCCCAGAGTTTGGTGCCTCCAGGAATTCTTTGACTCATGCCATCTTTACTCCATCTCTGCCTGTCTTCACATGTCATCCTTTCGTCTGTGTCTGTCTCCTCTTCTTACAGGGACACATTCACATTGGATAAGCACGCGTCTTACTCCAGCATGATCTCTGATCTCATGTTAACATAACTAATTCCATCTGCAACAGTCGTTTTGCAAATTGGGTCGTATTCACAGATAGCAGGGGTAAAGACTTGAACATATTGTTTTAGGGGGGCAAGATTCAACCTTGACAGCCTCATAAAACAAAACGAGACTAATGGGGCACAACAGTCCAGGGACACACACACAGCGGGAAGACAGAGGCCACGTAAGGATCATCTACAAGCTAAGGAACCAAGGAACGCCAGGGGCTGCTGACAAAGAAGGAATTGACAGGGCCAAGACCTTGACCAGAACTGTGAGAAAAGAAATTTCTGTTTTTTAAAGCCAGCCACTTGTGGTATTCTAGTCCACCAGGGACAAGAACTAGAAGGCAGGAGGGGACAGGAAAGCTGGTAATAGGGAACCCAAGGTTGAGAAGGGACAGTGTTGACATGTCATGGGGATGTTAACCATTGTCATAAAACAATATGTGTACTAACTGTTTAATTAGAAACTATTTGTTCTGTAAACCTTCACCTAAAGTACAATAAAAAATAAATTTAATAAAAAAAAGATTCAACCCTGATGCCGGGATAGGAGACGTACCCAACACATGATCAGCGTTATTGCTCGTCTTTGTATAAAACCTTCTGACACGTCTGCCCATGAGTATTGACTGTGGCCTCTGACTGCTGTGCTGGAGCTAAGAAAAACATTAAAACGTGTGTAGAGAGGCAGTACTGGGATGTCTGAGCACCAGGGTCCAAATCTTGTCTGGAAATGGACACAAATAGTGTCTGAACTGACCCTGTTTCCTCATCTGTAAAGTAAGGACAACATGACCTGGCCTGGACACTTCTCTCGGGAAGCTCAAGCCCTGGGTGGGTCAGGGACATGATTGCACCTGCTGGCAGCATCTGTCCATCAGGGTTCCTGCAGTGAATGGGGATGTGCCCCCAAACTGGAGAGTTAAGGCACATCATCATTCTAACGACATAACACTCTCCTTTGCTTTTCTGCATGTTTGTGTTTTTTGGTGGAAGCGTAATTTACACATTAAGTGCAGAAATCTTAAGTGCAGCACTCAATTCATCTTGACATATGTCTACACTCCTGTAACCACCACTCAGATCAAGATAATGAATGTTTCCACCCCGGCCGCAAAGTTCCCCTGCACCTTCCCATTCAGAACCCTGCCCGAGGGTAACTGCTATTCTGACGTCTATCACTGCTTGATGAGGTTTGCCTGTTCCAGAACTTCGTTTAACAGAATCATATAGCATGGACTCTTTGTATCGGATTTCGTTCACTCACAATTATGTCTGTAGATTCATCCATTTTGTTGAGGGTCGTTAGTTCTTTTTTGTTGCTGAGTAGCATTCCATTGTAAGAATGTACCACAATTTAATTTGCCTTTCTACTGCTGATGAACAGGTTGGATTGTTTCTAGTTTGGGGTTATAAAAATAAAACTGCTATGAACATTATTGTACATGTGTTTCAATAAACACAGAATTTAATTTTGTTAGGTGTAAACCCAGAAGAGAGACTGCTGATTCTTAGGGTATATGTATGTTTAGGAGCCCTAGTGGCTCAGTGGTTAAAAGCTCAGCTGCTAACCAAAAGGTCAGCAGTTCAAATCCACCAGCCGCTCCTTGGAAACCCTATGGGGCAGTTCTACTCTGTCCTATAGGGCCACTATGAGTCGGAACCGACTTGACTGTACCTAAGAACAACAACACTAGACTGTGTATGGCAGTCTGCTAATTGTCCACCAATATCTATTTTCCCTCCTTAAGATAATAGACTTTTAGCTGGGTACATGGTTATCCAGCTAACAACTACGTTTCCAAGCCTCCCTTGCAGCTACATGTAGCCCCATGACTAAGTTCTGGCCAATGGTATGTGACAGAAGTAATGTGTGCCACTTCTTGGTCTTGCTCTTGTATCCACTGAACACGCTCTTCCTGGTCTCTTTTCCTTCTCCAGCTTGATGGGTGTGACGCCCAAATGAAAGATGGCAAAGCTGCCTGCCAGTCCTGGTCCACCTGTCCACCTCTGGAAGTGTTACACAAGAGACAAACTTCTAACTCATTTAAATCACTGCATTTCAGGTTTCTTTATTATAGCGGCAAACCTGTACGCTAACTAATACACTGAGATTACTCATTTGCCCTCTGGCTCTAGCAGCGTGTATTGTTTTTGCCTGCTCAGCACCCATCGGTCCATTAGGGAACTGCTTTCCACTCAAGCATGTGGTTCTGATGAGATTATGGACCACACCTGCTACAGGCGTAGGCCCAGGTCTGACCGGTACTTCCCCATCCCTGCCCAGAGTTATGTATCAGCCCATGGGGTTGGCATGAGACCCAATAGGGCTGATCAAAGTCCTTCCAAGACACTTCCATGAGAAACAGAATTTGTCATCATTTTAGATTGAGGCTACCAGTGGCTTCGTGGCAGTGCAAAATGAAAGCAACACCCAAAAAGAAACAAAGTCAATCAAAGAAAGAAGGAAAGAGACAGGGAGGAAGGGAGGAACGACACCGGAGCTCCTGGATCTAACTGCTTCTTTAGAGGTACATGAGCCAACAGTTGGAGCTGAATTTCTGTCACTCGTAACCAAGAGTCCTGTCTGCTTCATTAACGCAACGAACATGCCAGATGCTTGGATACAAAGTCCCTTTCCTGTAAAACAGGGATTCTGAATCTGGATAGACTTCAGGGAGTCCATCCAGATGGAGTGGATGGGAAAAGGAATTCCATTCTTTCCATTAATCTCTCATTGAAATCAAGTATTCCCTTCAAGTATCAACGTGGCAACAAAACACGATCATATTAGCAGCAGGTGTGAGCTCATCCCCGGTAGAAATCACAGGTCTTTCACATCACGTTTTCATGTTTGCAGCTCTCCATATAGCATGTGTGCTTCTTACTACTTCAGCATTTACTATACAATCGCTAAGCCTGCTGCTAGATCATATTATTTAATGTGTAAATAAAGAAGCAAATGTATCACATTTTATAACACTCTGATAACTGGATTTCAATAGAACTGGTTTCCTCTATAATCCTGTATTTTATTTTATGCACTAAAAAGCATTTTCGGTAGACTTCACCAGTCTCCAGAAGCTCAAAATTGTAGTCCAGAGGAAAAAAAGGAAAATATAAAGAAACAACAAGAGTTTGGCCTGGTGCATGCTGTAATTGAGAGCTGTGCAAGGTGACATCAGAGACGTGGGGGAACCACTCAGCTCTGCCTGGGCAGGGTGGGTGTTGGAATCAGGCAGCACCTCGGAGAGGAAATGAGAGTTGGGCTGAGTCTGAAAGCAAGAGTGGGTATTTCCAGTAGCCAAGGGTGCAGGAAGCCCTACGGCTCTGGCTGCTGGTGGCATCAGCTGCCCTTTGAAGATGAGGAAGCTATTGCTGGGTGCAGGTTCAGACAGGGCAGCAAACCCGCATCCGCAGTCTGTCTGGTCTGTCCGTCCGTTTAGCCTCTTCTCTGATTCGACAGAGGTAGCGCTGGCCCCTTTGGCCAGCCCGTTCTCTGGAATATTCACACCCCACGGGTACTAGAGAGGAAGGTTTGATAAACCATGCTGTGGTCTTCAGGATATGGCGAGTGCTGGGGTAGCAGTGTCCACAGGGCTGCATTATACCCTGTAACCAGAGTTAGTTAGCAGTTAGTGGTGTGACAGCTCAAGTGCCACCCGGAGAACAAGAAACAAGGCCGCTGACTCAGCAAGGCTTGCCCTTACATGCTGCAGGCAGCGCGAGCCCACAGTTCTGAGTGCCGTTTGAAAGAGCTTTAAAGAAAAGGCCCTGGGTCCTGTGGGGTCTCAGTGACAGCAGTGACACAGTAGAGTGCTGGAGACCCCCAGAGGCCCCTTGCAACTTCCCTCTCGGAGCTGAAGAAGGTGCTTCAATGATGAGAATGTCAGGTTGAGATGCACGTGGATTCTTTCAGAGAGGGGGCCAGGTATGTGGCCTGGGGGTCCACTCCTAAAGGCCTTCACTGGGGTAGGGGAGAGACAGTGACAGGATGGGGGAGGTACCAATGGGACGAGTAGCCACAGCAGCAGTAACAGCAGAGCGCAGGAACGGATTACCCAGTAAGCAAGGTACGCGTGGGCTCACTTGTGCTTACTTACTCATCTGACTAATTTTCGGAAGTAGTTCACCAGACCTTTCTTCCTAGTCTGTCTTAGTTATATGAGTCACAACAGAATATTGTCCAAGACCTTGACTTCCTAACTTTGGACTTCAGGAGCGATCAATTGCTGGAGAAGGACATCATGTTTGGTAAAGTCGAGGGCCAGCAAAGGCGAGGGAATCCTCAATGCGATGAATTGACACAGTAGCAGCAATGACGGACTCAAGCATACCGACGATCATGGAGGTGGCACAGGACCAGCAACATTTTGTTCTGTTGTACACAAGGTCTTCCTGAATCTAGCTGACTCCACAGCAAATAACCATCTGTGTATGTTTAAAATGTTCCCTAATAAAATGGAACAAGAAGATGAACTGGTAACGTCCTGTGACCTGGGTGATGTTGTAGGGGAAAAACATCACAAAGTTTAGTAAAGCAAAAGAAAGTTTTATTTGGCATATATTCAAAAAGGCAAAAGTGGGAAACAGACAAGCATGGTGCCACAGCCATGTCTGCCGAGTCCAGAGAATATTACAGAATAGGCAGGAATGGGAAAACGGACAAGCATGCTGCCACAGCCATGTCTGCTGAGTCCAGAGAACATTACAGAGTCACCAGTATATATTAACATTACAAATGGGCAAAACCGTGGAAAGCTTCCCCTTTTCACAGATTGGCTAGAAACTGTGATCCCACATTTTCAACTGTCTTTCTTCACAATCACTGGTACAAGTTTCAGTAACAACACTCAGGAAGGTCTTCATTGGCCCAACAAATTTCTATTCACTAAACGCTAATAGAAAAAGTAAGAGTGGAAAGTCTTTTGTGTTCTGTTGGATTGGCTTATGTAAACGGTTCCCTAAAAGATATTTTCCAAGATTATCTTAGCTATTGTCTTTATACCTCAGGGCCCAGTTGATGTGTCCTTGTGACTTCTTGTGAGCCGTTGTGAGTCCAGCTCCAGCTGGGTCACATTCTCTGTGCTCAAGGACAGGGAATAATAACTCCAATATTATTTTCTAAATCAGTGATCATGCTTGAAAGAAGGAATAGGGAAAGGAACCCCCATTTCCAGAGTCCCTCCCAGGTGCTGGGTGCGGTGGAGAACACCATTCGCCTCATTCTCCCTTATCCCTCTTGTACTAATTGGGAAACAGACTGGGGAGAGGATTAATGATTATCGAGGGTCGTAGCCAAAGGTCTGGGGCCCGAGCAGGTGCTGCTAGCATCTCTTCTCTGCCCAGGGCCATGCTCCTCACTGTAAAGGGACCCAGGAAGGGGTGTTGGACACCCAGGCCTCGCTGGAATCATGTTAAGAAAGCACAGATCTGAAAGCTGGGAGAGGTTTCAGCAGTCATTTTGCTAAGCCTCTCGCTGCTGCAGGACCCCTCCAGCACATTTCTGCGGTGGCCCCAGACCTTGTCTAGACACTGACAGTGAGGGGCCTGAGATAGCTGGCTCTTCTGGCAGGCAGATCTGTCAGAAAGTGCTCACAGAGGGCGGAAATCTACTTTCTAACCTAATTTCCACACATCTGTCCTCACTCTGCCCTTCCTAACTACAGAGGGCAATCCTTCTTCCCTGGACAGCTTTGCAAACATTGGGGTTCTGCTGTCTTGGGCTCTATGCCTCAGTTTTCCAGGCTGAAGGCTCCCGCTGTGCCAACTGTCCTTCCTTAGACACCTCACACCGAGAAAGGACATAGTGTTCTAGACATGGCCAGCTAGTGGAGGAGAAAGGAGTGTCACCACGTAGATCTTTGCATACTTGCATTTATTGATCCTAAGTCTGTGGCCATTCTTGGGGCATGGGGTGGTACTGCTGTTAAGCCAGCCCTATGGTCTTAATCACCTAGTGCTGCTGTACCACGAATACCACAAGTGGGTGGCATTAGAAAACAAATTTATTTTCTCACAGTTCTGGTCAAGGTCTTGGCCCGGTCAATTCCTTGTCAGCAGCCCCTGGCGTTCCTTGGTTCCTTAGCTTGTAGATGATCCTCACGTGGCCTCTGTCTTCCTGCTGTGTGTGTCTCTGTCTATTCTGGTCTTTTCTAACTCAGAAATGATTAGGTTAAGACCCACCCCACACTGGAGTGCCCTCATTAACATAACAAAAGAAAACCCCTCTTTCCAAACAGGATCACAGCCCCAAGTCCTGGGGCCAAGAATTCAGCAATTATTTTGGGGGGACACAATTCAATCCATAACACCTACTCTAATCTGTTTCTGTTTAATTTTAATCCAAATGAGGTGGAGGATGTGGATTCATGGCCTCCTACAACTGGAAGAGACCTTGGGAAAGACATCTCCTCTACTTCCCTTTAATAGGGAAGACAAGGGCATGAGGCTCGGCACCCCACACCCCATTGGTACACCTGGGGCACTAGCTTTACCGTCGTCATCTTTCCTGGACCCCTGAGACCCTGCTCTGAAGCCCCACACTGAAAGGCAGGAGAACTCCACGTTTCTGGGACAGTGAAGGAGACCTAGTGGTGCAGTGGTTAAAGCAATCGACTGCTAACCCAAGTTTGTGGTTTGAAACCACCACTGGTTCTGTGGGAGAAAGATGTAGAAGTCTGCTTCCATACAGATTTGCAGCCTTGGAAACCCTATGGGGTCACTATGAGTCGACTTTACTGCAGTGGGTGTGGAACTGTCCACTGAGGACCTGACTCTCAGCAGCCTCAGTCATCAGGACAGCAACCCTGGGCTCCCCGGAAAGGTATCTGCAGCCCAGGAGTTACCAACCAGCCCGGCAAAGGGAGCACTCACTGCTGACTGCTCATACTTGGGGGGAACCCGGGGCACTGAGTCAGGAGCTGTGTCCTTTAGCAGGCCCACCAGGCCAGCTGGGGACTGTCCCAGCCCCTGCACTTCGCCCTCCAGGGTGAGAAAGGAGGAGTTGGGGAAGAATATCACCTTCTGAGCGCCCTAGCTCTCCAAACCACTGGGCCAATCACAAACATGTCTCCGTGGGGGCCACCCTGGGGAACCCCTTTCCACTCAGTGTGGAAAATATCCCATGACATAGAACATTTAGCAAATCGTTGGCATGGGGGCAGAGAAGGGCTGCAGAAAAACTCACTAGGAACATGGATAGGAGGCCCTGCACCCCCTTCTCTTGTTCCTAATGGGAAGTGGGCATGGTTTGGAATCTTCTTGTCCCAAGTTTGATTTACTTATGGGCAAAGAACTAAGGTGTCCTGGGCTGCTGCATGCTTTGCCCAAACTGCAGGTCCAGACCCCAGCAGAGCTGGCACCGGGACGGGGAGTGCAGGAAACCCTGGGGAGTAGGAACCAGGAGAGGGTGGGGCCAGGCCAGGCCCTCAGAAGGGGTAACCTGGTTCCTGAAGAGGTGGTGACAGAGAGGTGACTGAGGCTTCTCGACCCTGCCCTTAGGGGCCTGGGGGAAGGGGGGGGAGGCAAGGGAGGTGACAGGAGAAAAGGGAGGTGAGGTTGGAGGTGGGGAGGGAAGAGGAGAGAGGTAAAATGGGAGGTGGGGAGGAGACGGGGGAGAGGGAGGAGGAATGGGAGGAGTTGAGGGAAGGCGAAGAAAGGGGAGGGAAAAGGGGAGAGCGGAGGAAAAACGAGGGCGCCGAGGCGAGGAGAGGCGGGGGGAAGGGGGAGGAGAGTGAGGGAAGGGGCGGTAGGAGGGGCCTGCCCGCCAGCCCGCGCCCTCCTTACCGCGTCGGCCTCCGCGCGCCCTAGCGCCGCGCCGCAGCATCCTCCGCTGCCGCCTCTCCCAAGCCCAGCGCCCCGGCCGC
>NW_004444056.1:6598115-6649278 GCF_000243295.1 Trichechus manatus latirostris | reverse complement strand
CGGGCCGCCAGGCCCCGCGACTGTCTGGCACGCCCGCCGCCCGCTGCGGCCAGCCCTACACCCAGCAGGCTTCTGTTTTCGTCGGTGGAGGCCGGAACACCGGGCAGGGAGTCGGGCACTCGGACAGGTGGGGGCAGGTCGCTGGACAGCCGTGGGCTCCGTGTTGCTGCCATTGCGGTGCGTTCTGCAGGCGTTGGTTTCTTTAGCTTTTTAGCCGTGTTCTAGGAAAGCGAAGGAGAATTAGAAGCTTTAGTTCAGGGCTGCACCTGTTGCAGCAGCGCGGTTAGCTGCAGGGAGCTGAATCTACTGGGATGTTGCCAGTAAAAACATGTAAAGGATATTTGAGATCGTGCTGTTCCTTTTCATTTATTTTGTTTAGTATTTTGGAAGGGGAGGTGGGTGGGTAAATGTGTCCGTAGGTGGGCAGCTCGTTAGTTCATTTAGAAAGAGGCCTCTTGTCAACAGCTTGGGCCTGTGTTTTGTAGCATTTGCCGTATGGAGTTGCTTTGCTTTTGTTTTTGCGAATCTCCACTTTATACTGAGCAGATCTCAGGCCCCGGATAGCGAGGCCCAGGCTGCTCTGTCCGGAGACCTGGCGCCAGGCTGATTGGCCCTCCCTCCTGTTTCAAGCCTGTTTGCATCCGCTCCCCTCCACCCCCGCCCTGAAGTGCCCACTCCAGGGGGTGCAGTGATATCTGGAGGCCTGTCACCTCACATCTGCCCCAGCCACCCCGTCCTGTGCTGGTTAATTGGGAATGTGACTGTGTCTCAGAGCCAGGCAGCCTCGGCCAGGGCCCACTTTCTGGTCCAGATGATAATGCCCCATTGTCATTGTGATGTTTGGTGCCCTGGCATGTCTCGTCCCTGGGTAATAAATTGTCCGATGGGAAGAATGAAGTGGGTTGCCGAGTGCCCAGCACCCTGTGTGCCCCCAAACACCAGTGCCTTCCAGTAACAGTGTAGTAAGGATGGCACTGTGGAGGACACGTCTGTGGGCGGGGACCGGACCGTGCCCAAGAAGGCCAGACCTCCAGACCGATCACAAGTGTTTGTCATACAGCGGCAAGTAAAGCAAATAAAGAAATGACAACAAATCTATGGCACCGAGAGGCAGCCTTGCCTGGGTCTGTCTCTTGCACTGGGTTGCTGGCACAGGAGGGAGGCCGGCCTCCTGGGATGGGGTTTGCACCCCCTTCTAGCAACTGTTACACCAGTCCCATCCCCTCCTGACTAGCCGACATGGTCTGTTGAAGACAGAGCCTTGGAGAGACCCCTGAGTGGTCAGTGCTCTGGCACCCTGTGCTGGGGGGTCTGGTTGGATGGTGTCCCCCCTCATGCCGCTGCGAGGTGCTGGACAAGGTGGTCGACAGCCATGTTGCACTTGCTGCCCAGGGGGCTTGGGGGCAGGGAGCAGCTCTTTAATGACATCTTCTGCTTGTGGTCCCCTCCCTGCCTCCCTGTGGATTGGTCCCCACCTGCCTAGTGGACTCTCTGAGGCCCCTGTCATGTAGCGCTGTTTTCCCCACCCCAGGCAGCAATGACTAGCCAGTGCTTGGGGAGTGCAGGCTGATGGCGGACTGAGGAGGGGCTGATGACGGTCTGTGGTGCCAGCACCGCACGGGATCAATAACGCACTGCAAAGATAAATGGGTTTCTCTCCTCCTGCTTTAGGAGTGAACCTGCCTTCCCTGCACCTGGCTGCTCTTGGGAGGTGGGCGTGGATGGCTGAGCCCTCCAGGCCCCTCCTCTGGATCCCATTTGTGGTAGGGGGAGGGTGGGTGAGGCCGAGGGTGGCTACAGAGCCTCCCCCTGACTCTGTTGTCCTGTGTGGCAGGCCTGGGGCCAGAGCCTCTTGGTTGGCAGTTGGGACCCAGGCCCTCCCCCCACCTTGGTGTCCTCTGTGTCCCTGGTTGGACTTGCTACACCCTCACCCCGCCCATGGGCATGAAATCATTTCCTGACGGTTTTAAAGTTTAAAGTGCCTTTTCCCATCTTTTTAAGAATTTGCTTGGTTGAAAGAACTCTTGGGAAGGTGGGGCGGTAGTGAAGTGGCTCCGAGCTCCCTGACCCCCAGCCTGTCCCAGGAGGACGGTGACCCGTTAGTTGTCGAGGGTGGCAGAGTGGCTGTGGGGATAAGACTGGCCGTGGAAAGTGAATTTGCCATTGGCCCTTTATAGCCGAGCTGACTGGAGAGCGCAGTGTCCGGGGGAATGGCTGCCATGTTGGCAGTTCCCAGTGGGGGGCTGAATCATTCCTCTTTTAACTGTCATGGTCCCAGAAGGACCGAGGGCCATCTTCTTGTGGCCAGGTCTGCAGGGTGTCTGCCCCTGCAACACCCTTCCCTATAATGCTTTTGTGGACCTCCAGTGGGCCAGGTCTGTTATAGGTCTAAACATATTAGATGCTACCTATGAAAGCTGCGCTTCCCCCGCATCCTGCTCCCCCCTCCCCCCCCCCCCCGGAATTGCACACTGGGGCTGGGGCCTCTGGTCGGAGCTTGATACAGAGCTCAGAGTCAGATCAGTGTTTGCTGAAAGAATCGTTCCTTTAACAATTATGACGTTAATGAGACAGTTGGACATTTGTTGTGTGAAAGATGATTGTATTCCTTAATAACAGTGGTGTGGTTATGTGCAAACAATCGTTATCTTCTGTGGATAGATAGTGAAGTATTTGTAGATGAATTGTTAAGATCTGGGATTTGCTTCAGATTACTATGGGGTGGGGAGGTAGATGGGTGTGGACGGGGTGGGATTGTCCCTGGGTGGATGGTTGTTGGGGCTGGGTCAGGCTCCTTGGGGGTTTATTATTCTGTTGTGTTCACTTCTGTGTACAATGAAAATTCTTCATAATAGAAAGTGAATAATAATCTAATATGCCGAGCTCCCTCAAGAAACATCACAGAATCCTTCAGTTTATTATATATAATTCAAAGGTTTACTTTAAAAGACATACAGATATATTAAGCAAAAACCTCATTCCTTAGTATAAAATGTATAGAATGATCCCGTGTATGTTCACGTGTCCATACTTAGGCGTAGGAGAAGATACGGAAGGGCCCGCATCTATCCAGCAGATAATTACTGACCCCCTGCAGGCACTGCCCTGGGCACAAGGACACAGCCCTGAGCAAAATTACCAGCCCACAGTCAGCAGTAGGAGAGTGTGTGTGTGTGAGTTGAGGAAGGGGAGGGGAGCAGAAGAGGGCTTTCACTTCTTTTGCCTCTTTGTACTTCTTGTGGGGTTTGTTTATTTTACAACTTAATGCTTTTGTAATTATAAAACTTAATTTTTAGAAAGGGAGCTTCCATTAAAGCAAAAAACCAAACCTATTGCTGTCGAGTAGATTCCAACTCATAGCGACCCTATAGGACAGAGTAGAGCTGCCCCCATAGGGTTTCCAAGGCTGTAAATCTTTATGGACTTGGACTGCCCCATCTTTCTCCTGCCGAGAGGCTGAGGGGTTCAAACGACCGACCTTTCAGTTAGTAGCCGAGCACTTAACCACTGTGCCACCATTAGATAATGTAATTTCCTAGGGCATTTGCAATAGAATTTGATTTGTAGACATTTATGTTCTGCAAAACTTAGTAACAGATGACTTGGCTTAAATGAGACAGTCAGTGAATCAATAGTTATTGTTGACCCTCTGAATGTGTGCCTTGCAGGCTGTGAAGAGGTAGAAGTCAACACTCTTGCTGATAGGAAAGACAGCAGTGAAGCCACAGAAATTTAAATAACAGTAAAGTCCAGCAACAGAAGAATTAACCCGAGGTAGCCTGCGCCCGATTTCTGGGGGGCTGGGGTAGATTTCTGGGGGGCTGGGTTCGGAGTTGGAAGGCTCCTCTGTGACACCCCCACAGTCCTTGTTTAAGGTGAGGATCAGTGTTCCCTCCATTGAGCCCCGGTGCATCTGCTCAGAGCCTGGGCTGGGATGATGGGATTTCCATTGCCAGTTGGATAATTTACAACTGTAGGGTTGTCTCATTCATTTTCAGCAGTCGCTTTGTTATTTTCTCTTTTCGTTTAGTAGAGATTGTTTAAATAATCTTAATCTATGCTAACCAAAAAAAAAGCAGAAAAATGCTACAAAAATAGCACAAAATCTACAAAGTAAGAAAGAAAAACTTAAATTCTAAATGTTTTAGTACATTAGTACATTCTAAATTTATTTTTTGGATTTTCCTGTCCTATTACAAGAAATGAGCGCTGGCGGGGCAGTGGCTGAAGCACTCAGCCACTAACCAAAAGGTTGATGGTTTGAACCTACCAGCCGCTCCCCGGGAGAAAGATGCAACAGTCTGCTTCCGTAAAGATTTACAGCCTTGGGAACCTTATGGGTCAGTTCTACTCTGCCCTAGGGTCTTAGGAGTTGGAATCAACTTGACAGCAGCGAGTTTTTTTTTTTTGGTGTTATAAGAAATTACCGTTACCTGTTGCCATCGAGTCGATTCTGACTCATAGCGACCCTGTAGGACAGAGTAGAAGTGGCCCATAGGGTTCCCAAGGCTGTAAATCTTTATAAGCAGACTGCCACATCTTTGTCTTGCGGAGCAGCTGGTGGGTTCAAAGCGGTGACCTTTTGATTAGCAGCTGAGCACTTTAACCACTGCGCCACCAGTGCTTCTTACAAGAAATTAGAGGTATCCTAACAGCGAGAATATAATTTGCTTTGATCTGTAATCCGGGTGTTTGTTGACTTGTGCATAGGTTTCGACTTTGTTTGCAAGGACCGTGAGTTCCTGCACCGCATAAAGGCCTGGGCTTGGCCCCACTTTGTTCTCCCAGTTGTTGTTGTTTTTTCAGAGTGTTTCCCTGTGGCCAGGAGGGGACAGCCAGGGTGCTGTCATCACTGCTAGAGAAGGGGTGGCTCTCCTGTGAAGTTGGGATCGTTGCTGTGCAGGGCTGTGGAGAGTGTGCATGCTGTCTGTCTGAGGGCTGCCCGCTGTCAGGCCTGGTGCAGGTGGTCCTGGAAACATGTCCTTTTTCTCTGATTTATTCTTTACATACCCCTCATCCCAGGGGGTCTTAGGGAGACTGCCCATGTAGAAGCTCGGTACCTTTGAGCTCGTATATCAAGGGACGGATCAGATACTCTATTTAAAGATGCTTTCAGTCTCAAGTTTGCCAACTTCATGGGAGTTTCAGTGTCCCCAGCAAATATGTATGGAGCACCTTCTCTGTTCCAGTTGCTGCAGGGAGTCCAGAGACAGAGTCCCTGCCCACTTAGAGCTTACATTCAAGTGGAGGGAGACAGAGGCTAACAGGCATAATAAATAAGGTTCTGTTGTGTGTTGGGAGGCGATCGTGGGGGATCTGGGCACTTGAGAGAGCCCACTGTTTTGGGAGTGTTTGCAGTCTGAAACCAGGTGATCAGGGTAGACCTCCAAGTGGTATGGAGGAGGTGAGATGGGAACTCACGGGCTCAGGTGGGCAATGGAAGGAGGACGGCTGTTGCTGGAACATTGGGGGCCTTGGGGAGGAACAGGGGCAGCAGCAGTTCAGGTCTGGTCCTGAGATGTGGTCAGATTCTGGATATGGTTGAAGGTGGAGCCAACAGGGCTTGCTGATGTGATGAGATTGTTAGAGCAACAAAGGAGTCCAGGGTGACTCCTAGATTTTTGGCTCAGGCAACTAGAAGGATGGAGTCAGTCACTGGCACCTGGAGATGCAGAAGTCTGCGTGTAGGGCAGTTGGGTGGGGAAATTCAGGAGTACGCTTTTGAGGTAGTACATTAGACAGCTCCACTGTCTTCCATGAGGAGATGGTGAGCAGCTGATTGGATGAATGAGTCTGGAGTTTGGGAGAGTAGCTTGGGCTGGGAATATGAACTTGGGAGTTGTCGGTGTAGAGGTGATAATTTGAAAACTGAGTTGGATGAGACCACCAAGGGAGTCGGTGTAGAAGGAGAAGTGAAGAGTCCAAGGACTGCGCCAGGGGACAAGAAGGAGTGGCCAGTAAGGTGGGAGAGAAACCAGGGAATTTGGGAGGGGTGGGGGTCCTGGAGACCAACTGCAGACTGTCTCAGGGAGGAAGGACTGACCAGCTGAGAAGGCAAGTAAGTTGAGGACTGAGCAGTGATCATTGGGTTTAGCAACATGGAGGCCATTGGGGACCTTGACAGGTGCAGCTCAGTGAAGCATTGGGGGCAAAAGGATCAGAGTAAGTTTATGAAAGAAGGAAAGGAGGGAGTTTGGGGAAATAAAAGAGGATAACTTTTGTGAATATTGTTGTGAAAGGGGGCTGAGAAGTAGGGGAGTAGTTGATGGGTAACTAGCGTTGTCAGAAGGTTTATTGTTAAGGTTTGTGTCCTGAAGGGAAGGACCTAGCAGAGCAAAAGAATTAATGAAGTGAGAGAGAGAGGAAGTGCTGGAGTCTTTGGAGACAAGATTTCGTACACACTTCGTCTCAGCTCGTTCCCTCTGCAGGCTTTCGTGGAGTTTGTACTGTGTGCTGGTGACTTTACTTGGCCTTGGGTCCACAGATGAGGTGAGAACCCTGCCTGCAGACAGGTCAGCATTTGATAAGCGCACCAGGCATGTCAATGAATGATTGTGAGCCCAGAGGAGCAGGGGCATACCAAAAAGGCAGCAGAAGCAAAGCCTGGGAAGGTGAGTTTGCCAGGCTGTAGGATAGAAGGGTGGCTCTCCCAGCTGTGCAGAGTCCAGAGAAGGGGGAAATGGTGCAGGCATACTGGAGTGGATGATGGGGCCTTGGGAAGGACCTGGTGGGTCTGGCCAGGTACTGAGGCTGAAAGCGGGTTCTTGTTTTCTTGGCTAAAGCATTGAGGTTTGCCTCATCACCCCAGCTGTACTATGAACATTTTGCTCTCTGTATTAGCCCTGGCATTTTTTAGGGAACAGGCCCCTGTCACTAGTGGTGACCTGGGTTTCATCTGCAACACTGATTCTTACTCAGCCTTTATTGAATATTTAGATAAATGAGAGAGTGGTTCTCAAATTCTGGTCCCCAGACCAGCAGTATTAGTATCTCCTGGGAAATTGTTAGAAGTGTAAATTCTCTTCTCCACTCCAGATCTACTGAATCAGAAGCTCTGGGTGCAGGACCTACAATCTGTGTTTTAACAAACCCTCCAAGGGATTCTGATGCCCACTGAAGTTTAAGAACCACTTGACCAAGACATGGGCCCTGCCCTTAAGGAATATGGGGGAGACAGCATACACAGCTGACTACAATGAAGGCTGAGCAGTGGTTCTCAACTCTAGATGGACACCAGACTCACTCAGATTGCTTTTTAACAGGTGGCCACACTAGCTTGCCCATAGAAACAATATTTTGTTAATCAATTTTATTGAGGTATAATTTACATACAATAAATTTTTAGTGTACATGTCAGTGAGTTAATTATGAATTCAATTTCTCAATATAGGGCTGTTCGGATTTTCTATTTCTTCTTGAGTCAGTTTTGGTAATTGATATGTTTCAATACCCGTTGAACTCATTTCATCTGAGGTATTGAATTTATTGGCATAAAGTTGTTAAAAACGTTCCCTTATTATCCCTTTAATGTCTGTAGGAACTGTATAATGTTCCCTTTTTCATTTCTGAACTCGGGGTGCTTTAAAAAAACAAAACAAAACAATGTCTGAGCCCCACCCCAGACCAGTTAAACCTGAATTTCTTGGAATTGGAGAGTGGGAGAGGGAGAGAGGTTTTTTTTTTTTTTCACAAGCTCCCCAGTTTATTCTAATGTGTAGCCAGAGTTGAGAACCTTCCAGGTAAAGGAAAGAGGGATTAATTTTTACTTGTTGGTGGTCCAGGAAGGCTACCCAGAGGAGGGAGAAGGCAGATCCAGGAAAGCTGAGGACAGTTTCCTGCATAAGTTTGGGAATGGAGGATAAACAGTGGGGACTGTCCCAAACCAGGGCCCGTGGTCGTGAACGTGGGCATTCTGTTTGGAGAACGCCTTGGGTTTGCTGCGGGCCGTGGTAGGGCCTGTGAGTACCGAGGATGTTTAGTCAGTGCCTGACCACGGAGTAAGTGAGTGATAAAAAGGAGAGGTGGCTGAGGGCCAGGTAATGAAGGCCTGGAATGCTAGACCTTAGAGTTAAGACATCCGTCTCCACAGGGCTTTTCTTTTTAAATCCAGATTTACTGAGGTATCATTTATATACTGTATATTAAAATTAACCGCTTTAATGTACCTTTCTGTGAGTTTTGATAACTACGTATCATGTTGTTCTTAGGTGACATTGAGTTGATTCCAACTCATAGCAACCCTATGTGCAACGGAGTGAAAGACCGCCTGATCCTGAGCCATCCTCACAACTGTTGCTGTGCTTGAGCCCATTGTTGCAGCCCCTGTGTTAATCCATCTCGTTAAGGGTCTTCCTCTTTTTCACTGACCGTCTACTTTACCAAGCATGATGTCCTTCACCAGGGACTGGTCCTTCCTGGTAACATGTCCAAAGTACGTGAGACAAACACTCACCATTCTTGCTTCTAAGGAGCCTTCTGGCTGTACTACTTCCCAGACAGATTTGTTCGTTCTTCTGGCAGTCCGTGGTATATTCAGTATGCTTCTCCAGCACCGTAATTCAAAGGCATCAATTCTTTAGTCTTCCTTTTTCATTGTCCAGCTTTCACATGCATATGAGGTGATTGAAAAGACCGTGTGTGGCTTGGAGCAGATGCACCTGAGTCATCAAAGTGACATCTTTGCTTTTTAAAACTTTACATATTGCATTTGCCCAGTGCAATATGTCATTTGATCTCTTGACTGCTGCTTCCATGGGTGTTGATTGTGTATCCATGTAAAATGAAATCCTGGACAACTTCAGCCTTTTCTCGGTTTATTGTGGTGTTGCTTATTGGTCCAGTTGTCAGGATTTTTGTTTTCTTTACGTTGAGGTATAATCCATACTAAGGCTGTAGTCTTTGATCTTCATCAGTAAGTGCTTCAAGTCCTCTTCACTTTCAGCAAGCAAGGTTGTGTCATCTGCATATTGCAGGTTGTTACTGGGTCTTCCTCCAATCCTGATGCTGCATTCTTCTTCATATAGTCCAGCTTCTCATATTATTTGCTCAGCATACAGACTGAATAGGTATGGTGAAGGAATACAGCCGTGACGCACACGTTTCCTGATTTTAAACCATGTAGTATTTCCGTTGTTCTGTTTGAACGACTGCCTTTTGGTCTATGTACAGATTCCGCACGAGCACGATTAAGTGTTCTGGAATTCCCATTCTTTGCGGCGTTATCTATGATTTTTTGTGGTCCACACAGTTGAGTCCCTTTGCATAGTTAATAAAACGCAGGCAAACATGTTTCTGGTATTCTCTGCTTTCAGTCAAGCTCCGTCTGACATCAACAATGATATCCTTCTGTCTACATCCTCTTCTGAATCTGGCTTGAATTTCTGGCAATTCCCTATTGATGTACTGCTGCAGCCATTTTTGAATGATGTTCAGCCAGATTTTACTTGTGTTTGATATAGTCGTGTAACCACCACCAAATCAAGATGTGGAAAATTTCCATACCCACCCCAGATTTTCTTGTGCTTGATTGTAATCAATGTAATCAATCCCTGCCCTCTACCCCTAGCAACCACTGATCTGTGTTACGTCCTTAGAGTGTTGCCTTTTTCAGAGTATCATGTAAGTAGAATCATATGGTATAGCCTTTGCGTCTAGCTGCTTTTACTCAGCATAATTGTGCAGGTGTTTGAGGCAGTGTTCAGTCTGGTCAGAGCTGTGTTTAAGGAGTGACCCTGGTTCCTCTGAGTGATGAATTGGAAAGGCAGAGATTGGAGACAGAGAAGCAGTTATTTGAAAAAAAGATATGATAGTAGTTATGGTGATCTCATTATAAACGATTTGTCAAATGCTTTATACACCTACCTCTTTTAATTCTGACAACAGCCCCATAGGGTTGGCACAGTTCTTTTCTTAGAGGTGAGGACATTGAGAACCAAGAGAATCGGAAACTTATTCTTGGGGTTTCTCACCTAGGAGGTGGCAAAGCCAAGATTAGAGCTTCCGTAGGCAGCATTTAATGCGTGGACTTCAAGGTGGCATTTGGTCAGTGTGTTTTAAAGATTTTAAAGGTGCATGCACCCTTTGACTATTGTAATTCAACTTCTGTAAATTTATCATGAGGAATCATATATGTAAAGAAGCATTTATTGGAAAGGGTATTTCTTAGTGTTTCTCAAGTAGAAAGTGTAGTCCTGGTGGTGAAGTGGTTAAGAGCTTAGGCCGCTAATCGAAAGGTCGGCAGTTTGAATCCACCAGTTGCTCCTTAGAAACCCTATGGGGCAGTTCTCCTCTGTCCTGTAGGGTCTTTACGAGTCGGAATCAACCTGGCGGCCCGTAACAACAGCAACATAAAAGTAGAAAAGCCAGATACAACCTGAACAGCCACCAACAGATGAATGGTCAGGTCCCAAACCCAAACCACACCTGTGGCTGTCGAGTTGACTGACTCATAGCAAACCTATAGGACAAAGTGGAACTGCCCCGTAGGGTTTCCAGAGAACGGCTGGTGGATTCAAACTGCTGACCTTTCAGTTAGCAGCCGAGCTCTTAACCACTGTGCCACCAGGGCTCCGAATAGTTAGGTAGGAGGCGGTATAACCAGTAATCAGTTGCTGTCGAGTCAGTTTTGACTCATGGTGACCCCATTTGTTTCAGAGTAGAACTGTGCTCCATAGCATTTTCAGTGGCTGATTTTTCGGAAGTAGATTGCCAGGCCTTTCTTCTGAGGTGCCTCTGGGTGAACTCGAACCTCCAATCTTTTGGTTAGCAGTTGAGCATGTTAATTGTTTGCAACATCCAGGGACTCCACAGTTACGCTAGTCAATCTTTAAAAATAATAATGTCAAATATAATTAGTGACATGAAAAATTAACATAGTACGTTAAATGATAAAAACAATTTTTAAAACAGTATCTACAGGAAAGATTTATAATCTGCCCAGGAAGAGCTAGATAGACTATGTCCAAGGTGTTTGTCACATGTTTAGCTGATGACGTTGCTTTTGTTTTCCCCTTGGTGCTTGTCCGCAGTTGCCCGATTTTCTGCAATAATGCTCGTTAGGGAAATCATAAAGGGAGAATACAAAGAAAAATATTTAAAAGCATGATTCAGGACAACACTCACACACACACACAGGAAATCTGGGTCTGGAGAACACTGACATGCAGGAATCGGGCGGGTGTGTTACTGTTCTGTACTTGCATACGGCATGTGTACAATGGAAACAAGCAGCGTCAGGTTCGACTCCCCGAGCCTGAGGCAGGGCCATCTGGGGGAGCAGGAGTTTGTCGTTGCTGTGTGCCTCACATAGAAGAGGGGGACTACTGGTGATATGTGGTTGCAGCAGGCGTTTCTCCTGGGTTCCTGCTCCAGAGCCAGCGTGTTCTGGAGGGGCCGTGGGACTGGCCCAGAAGCGCTGCCTCAGCCTGTCTCCCTGTGGCTGCCGCTTTTGGTCAGGCCTGACCCCCATTGTCAGCAGGGTCAGCAGCCAGCGGGTCCCAGTTGGGCTGCAAGAATATTAAATGAGATGGCATGAAAAATATCCCTTCTTGGCAAAGTTTGAACTGCGATGCATGTGGAAGTCAATATCTTAAAAAGGAAGCTGCAGCGAGGTGTCCACGCATATTTATTATTACTGAAAACATTTTTTATTAGGATGTTAAAACTTCCTGGCTGTTCAGAACACCTGGCTGTGTAGGTGTCTCAGGCCCAGCCGCTTCCAGACTCTGACGGTGACCTGCAGGTAGACATCACTTTGTGTTGTGAGGCAGGGTATGCACACCCCCACGTGAACACCACCAAAACCAGTTTTGCTGAACGCTTCCCCTTCACTGCATTTGACATGACTCCCAGACTGGAAAACGCCGCCCTGCCTGCCTGCCCCCCTTGTTCACCTGGCCCTACATCGGTGACTGCAGGCATGTTTTCAGATTTTTACCTGGGTAAATATGTTCCATGTTTGTGTTATTTCCCACCTGAGCTGACTTACTCTTCCTTGTTTTTCTTTACGGCCAGCTCCTTCTCAGGGTATTTGGGACTGAGTGAAGCAGAGTGCCTTTGAGTACAGGGATTGAAAGGCCAACAGCTGTGTCGAGGTAGAAGACGCGATATCCAGTCCAGGACAGGATGTTGGACTGCATACCCGGGAACAGCCGGGCCAGGGGAAACTGGGTCAGAGCAGGGCTCCTGAGCAGGCAGAATTGGATATCTGACATGTCTTTGAAAACTGAGGGCAGGCGCTTGGGTTTCAAGACATGTAATCCTGTGACGCCGCTAGCTCCCTCGGGCTCCCTGGGTAAACAGTGGTCTCCCTCCTGCTGTGTTTTATGCAGATATGATCTCCCTGCATGTGGCCCCATAGTCCTCATTCCTGACTGGAGCGCAGTCAGAGCTGGGCTTGATGTTTCCCAACTCTGCAAACCCAGCGAGGTGACGGGAATGCAGTTTTTAAAATAGAATGCTGAGTGCTGAATGTCCTGGAAAAGAAACCTTTAGGGAGACACTGATTCCCATTTATTTAAAAGTAACAGCTCTTGGACTCTTTGAGCCAGGGACATACTTGTATTTCAGCTGGAAGGTGGTGTCATTGATTATTAACTAGAGGGGCTAGACAGCTTAGCACAAACATCTCCCTTTAAAAATGCAGGCGAACCGAGGAAGACGATGTGTGTGATCTCCATCTGCATCCTCTGAAACAAGTGTTGCAATTTCAAGACTTCTGCTGAGATGTTTTGTGTCAGAGCTATTTTTAGGCATTTTCTACCACTTAGGATGCAAGGACCCTGTGGATGCAAACCGTTAAGCACTCAGCTGCTAACTAAAAGATTGATGGTTCAAACCCACGCAGTGGCTCCACAGCAGAAAAGACCTGACGATCTGCTCCTGTAAAGATTACAGCCAAGAAAATCCTATGGGGGCAGTTCTGCTCTGTCATATAGGGTCACTGTAAGTCAGAAGTGATTCAGCAGCACCCAACAACCATAATATAGCACAGTCACTAAGATGAAAAAGCACTTTTGCTGAGCACAACCCCATAAGTGACTCACGTTGAGTCCCGAGTGTGTCCACTTTGTCATCGTTCCCAGTCTGCGGGGGTCGGGGGTGTTTCTTTTTATAGCACGAAATAGAATAGTGTAACTTCTGTCACATAGAAGACGTTTTCTGTAGCCTGCTGTTCCTCAGTGTGACAGGGCCTTTCTCCACAAGGGACCAGGACAGCGGGAATGCCTCCCCAGGAGGCCAGGTTCTGTGGCAGGTCCTCCGAATGCCACCTGTGTTTGTCTTTGCGTTCAGCACTTCAGAGTGCCTGTTGGCCACAGCTAATGACAGGTGGGCGTAGTGGAGGAAAACTCAGCCTGAGACTGTAGCCTTCCTGGTATCCCCTGACCATGGAGCTGAGGAGTGTGTGGCTCTCATGCTGGCCTCTCCCCGCCGGGCACGTTCTGTGTGCACACGTACCAGGAAAGCAGCTGCAAAGACCACTTGTGGCCAGTAGCCGCCAGGGCCGGGTAGCAGGATGACATGGTGTTCTGAGTGCCACCCGTCACCATGAGCACATGAGCTGGGTCCCCCCTGTGGGATGGACACCTGGTCTCTCTCACCCTTTGTTCCTGGGGTGGCAGGTGGTGGCGTCTCTTCCCGTGGCTGCATGAGCTCAGCGGTGATGCTGCTCTCTGCTTCCTTTTTGCAGCTGGAAATTCAGGGGGAGGTCAAGAGCAAGACTGCGATCACAGCAGCCTTCTCGCCTGCCCCTGCCTCTGTCTTCTCCCGCCGTTCCACGTTGCTCTTCCTTTCACAGTGAGATGACGTTTCCACTGCGAGCCCCATGCTGGAACGCTCAGAATAAGAGCTTGTGGGACATCACCAGACCCTGGGCCCGAGCCCCTTCTGGCTGCAGCACTGCTCCCCAGTGACCACCCTCCAGACACGTCAGAGCAGAGGTTTTGCAGTTGGTGGAAGTGGCGTTCTGCAGCTTGTACTCATGGACATCTGGCTCCTCGCGCTTGGCCTCTGTCTGGGAGATTTGCCCCGTGGCACGTGCAGTGCTTTGTCCTTCACTGCTGTCTAGTATTCCCCTGGGTGCAGGGGCCCCGTGGATGGACCTCTGTGCTGCCTGGCTCGTCTCTAGCCTGGGGCCGTTGTGAGTGAGGCTGTGTGGACAACGCAAGGCCATGTTGCTCATCTTTGGTTCTTCCTTCTGGACATTGGGGGTCCCCACATTCTGCATGCTCCACTGTACGGGCAGACAGCTTGACCCCACCTGGGACAGTAGCCCACGTAGCTTAGTAAAATCAAACAGTGTATCCTCATACTTCAGCACCTCCTGTTTCCAACCCCTGCTGTAAACCCCTCCCATGATTTGAAGCTGCCCCTCTGGGAAGAGGGCACTGAGCTGGCGCCCCTACTCAACCCTAGCCCTGGGGCTCATCCTCCAAGTTCTGCTGCCTCTGGCCCCCCTGTCCCACTGGGCCCTCCTTGGGTGTCTCTAGCTGTGCATGGTCCTTTCCGCCCTCTGCACTGTTCCTTGGACATCTGCCCACCTGGTGGGCCTCGCTTCCCTCTTCCCTTACCCAGTAAGGCCCAGAGGGAGCTCCGGTGGTCACTGCTGACACGGGGTCTTTCTCTGCTCTGCAGTCTGTCTCTGGACATGCTGTGCCCATCACCTAGACCTGCCACCGCACACTCATCCAGTGGGCGTTTGGAAGTGCCCTGCATCCCCAGCACTGTGCTTATGGTTGGGAGCCAGGGTAAGCTACTCGTGCGCAGGGGGAGAACACGCGTATGTGCAACCATGGGCGTGCAGAGCCCGCTGCAGAGGGAACCTTGACGGTGGGGCCTTCTGACAAGGAGGGAAAGGGGGTGTGGAAGTCAGGAACACTGAGCTGGAACCTGAGAACAAGTGGGAAACAATGGGATGACTGAGTGGGAAGAAAAGCTGTGGCAGTTTGAAAAACATGGATGCAAGTCCTTTGACATATGTTATAGGTTGGATTGTGTGCCCCAAAAAGATATGTTGAAGTTCTAACCCCTGTACCTGTGAGTGTGATCCTCTTTGGAAATAGGTTTTTGAAGATATGATCAGTTAGTTTAACACGAGCTCATACTGGATTAGGGTGGGTTCTAATCCTATATGAGTGTGTCCTTATAAAAGAAGAAAGAATATACAGACAGGGAGACAGAGGAAGGACACCATGTCACACAGCAGCTGTATACCTGGAGCACTAGAAGCTGGGAGAGAGGCATAGATTCTGTCTCCAAGCCTCAGAAGGAGCCAGTACGGCTGACATCCTGATTTGGACTGCCAGCCTCCACAACTGTGAGACAATACATTTCTGTTCTTATAATCTGCCCTTTGGTGGTCTTTTGTTACAGCAGCCCTTGGAGACTAATACAACGTTGCTGTCATTGAGTCGTGGGGTCTACGTCCCCTCCCTGTGAATCTGGGTGGTCTTGTGACTGCGTCAAAGAGCAGAATGTGGTGGGAGTGATGTTGTGTGGCTTCCAAATCTGGGTTGTAGAAGGCAGTGCAGCTTCCACATCGTTCACTGAAACACTCACTCGTGGAGCCTGAGATACCAAGTGAGAGGTGGATGGTGCGAGGCTGCCATGCTGGGAGGAAGCCCAGGCCGTATGGGAAGGCCGCATAGGCCAGTGCTCCAGTTGGCGGTCTTCGTCTCTGTGTTCTTCCAGCCCAGGGACCAGATGTGAAGGAGCAAGCCTTCAGATGATTTAAGCTCTCAGTCCCCCAGCTGAGGCCTCAGGTGTTGTGATGCAGAGATAGGTGGTCCCTGCTGTGGCCTGGGGGCTTCCTGACCCACAGACTCCGTGAGCATAGTGAAGTGCTTTAGGAGCTAAGTTCTGGGGTGATTTGTTATACGGCAGTAATAACTGGAACAGACGTGTTGGCTCTCCTGGGAGAGGAAGGGCCTTTGAGGTGGAGCTGGGGATAGCCCAGCACGTGGGTGTTGGGTTGGATGGAGAGTTGAGTGTGAACAGGGGGAAAAACCCTCCTAACATGCGTGCAATAAGGATGATTACTTTCTTCCTGCAAGTTTTCTTGGTCCTGAGTGCCAGGGAGGCCTCTCACCTTACCCACAAACACGGTGCTGAAGGAAGCTTGTTCCCACCTGACATAGTCACCTAGGCCCACAAGAAGGCAGTTGAAATATTATGCGGGGCTGGAAGCAAGGCCCCGCTGTCTGGTGCCTGGGGGAGGGCAGGGGTCCGTGGGCTGGTGGGCATTCACCTTCGCCAGGATGTGTGTCAGTGGGATGTGTCAGCAGGAAAGTGAAAACAGCGGCTGCTCTTTGCACTTGTTTGGAAGTTCTGAAAATGAGAGTACAGGGGAAACTCACGGCCTCGTAAAATAATGTTGACTCACAGGGGAAACTGGACAGGAACATGGCTTCTTTTTTTAAAAAAAAAACATTGTGTTTTCAGAGGAGCCCTGGTGGTGCAGTGGTTAAGTGCTCAGCTAATAACCAAAAGGTCGGTAGTTTGAACCCACCAGCTACTCCACAGGAGAAAGACGTGACTGTCTGCTTCCGTGAAGATTACAGCCCTGGAAATCCTACGGGGGCAGTTCTGCCCTGTCCTGCAGGGTCGCTGTGAGTCAGAGGGGACTCGCCAGCAGTGGGTTATTATGTTTTAAGTGAAGGTTCACCCCGTGGTTTAGGTTCTCATTCAACTATTTCTCCACAGATTGTTCAGTGATGCTGGTTAGATTCTTCACAATGTGTGAACATTGTCATTGTTTCCCTGCGGTTGTTCCATTTGGCCTCTCTCTTTTTTATACGTGTTTTTATCTCTGTCGGCAGAGCCGTGGAAGTCGTGTTTCCACAGAAATACTTGTTGAATCTTTTGTGTGAACAGGAAATAAGATGTGCTGACTAATTTTTCCTTTATTTTAGTGGCATTTTTATTGTTTATAAAAAATGGGAAAAAAAGCCAAACAAAGAGCAAAAGCCTCTTCCTCCTTGTGCTGGGGTCAAGCCTCAAACAGCTTGCAGTTCATGGTTTCCTTTGTGGTTTTTTTCCGGTGCTGTTGTCTGGTGCACACGTGCACACACGTAGACACGCGTGTAGGCCACACACCGAACATGTTCATATGGTTTGTGTTTTTCCAAAAGTGTGATAGTTCTTTGTAGGATTTTGCAACTGGCTCTTCTCAGTAGCACTGTTACAGACAGACAGGTGTGTTCCGCATTGTGGCATGAAGCGGCCCCATACCTGTAGGGGCCGCATGCTGCTCCACCAGGTGCATGGCACACTGTGGTGGGCTTGTTGATGTCCCTCCAGTTTGCCACAGTCTTGGACATTTTTCCTGGTGTACCCAGCTGAGTATTTTTTTTTTTTTTTAGGAGAAGAGTCTTAGAATTGACATATTAGAGTCAAAGAATATGTGCATTTTCCTGAGGGGCCACCAAGAAAACCAAACCCACTGCCATCGAGTCGATTTCGTTCATAGCGACCCTATAGGACAGGGTAGAACTGCCCCATAGGATTTCTAAGGCTGTACATCTTTACAGAAGCAGACTGCTGCATCTGTCTACCGCAGAGCAGCTGTTGGGTTCGAACTGCCGATCTTTCGGTTAGCAGCTGAGCACTTAACCACGGCGCCACCAGGGCTCCCTCCTGATGGGCCAGGGCTTGTTTATGCCCGTACCTCCTGGTCAAACCTTGTCTGCTTTGACGTGTGCCGGCCTGCTCTGCTGCTTGCAGGACATGTCATGTCCCCCGTCAGTGGTGGAGCCACATGTGAGTGTGTGAGTGTGTGAGTGTGTGTGCATGAGTGTGTGTTCCAGAATCACCGTGCACAGCAGAGCTTGCGATCTGGGTTCTGAAGGCTTCAGAGGATTTCAGAGTCTTCTGCCCCTTAGGATGCTTACGTACTTATTTTCCAGAAATCTTGATTGTACTTTGGGACAGACGATAGTACTCACCCCCTGCCTGTCTGTGCCTCTGGCTTGTCTAGAGTCCTGTCTCGTGGGCTGGAATCCACATGGGTACAAGATGTAAGGCTGTGCACATGTGTGTGGCCCAGCTCACTGCAGCCTGCTTTCCTGTTCTCGTGAGAACCCATGAGCATCGCGCCGGGCACTGTGCACTGTGCCCCAGATCGTTCATGGGGTGGCTTCTCTCTCCTCTAAGGCGGGGGTGGCACAGGTCTGCACGGCGTCTTTGGAAGCCAGGTGTGGGACGCTCGCCATACGGCCTTGGCCATTCTGGCCGGCCGCATCTCATAGGTGAATGCTGGACCACAGGTGCGTCGGTGAGGGTGCTTGGGGTATGGACAGGACACGGGACTTACCCCAGCAGGCGCCAGTACTGCGTAGGTGTGAGTGGAGGCTGGCATGCCTTGCATTCTTAATACAGCTGGGTGTGCGCTTTGCTGCCTGTACCAGCCGAACTCCCGCTTCTCCTTACCAGTTGCTTAATTGGGGCTGTTGCTTCACTTTTTGCCTCTGGCCCCATATTTAGGTGTGAAGAACTCCTTGGGTGCCTCTGGGGATGATTCTGTTGTCCTTCCTCCAGAAAACGCATCGTTTTCCGGGCAGACTGTGAACCACTCCTGGCACACGCCAGAGGTGTTTGTTAGCAGAAAGCCTTGATGCTCCACCTCCCTGATATTTTCTTTTTCTGGGAAAAACGTGCATGCCAGTCGCGGTCTCCTCAGCGTTTCCCACCCCTCTGCGAGCCTGCCTGGCTTGGCGTCTCTCAGCCTGGCACGCCCTTATCAGACCTCAGTGCCGTCCTGTTAATCTGGTGATAGTCGTAGTGAGACAGAAGAAAAACAATGTGGTTTTCTGGGGCGGAAGGCTAGGCCTGGTCTTACAGTTTGCATAGGTGTGGAGATGGCCTGGCTTGCTGGATAAATATTGATGAAAGCAGAGAAGGCTGGACTAGGATGACCACAATCCACAGAAGCCTCTGCTTCTCTCTTTTTTCCCCAAAGACATGTTATCAGGAGGGACCAGTCCCTGGAGAGGGACATCATGCTTGGTAAAGTAGAGGGTCAGCAAAAAAGAGGAAGACCCTCAACGAGATGGATTGACACAGTGGCTGCAGCGATGGGCTCAAGCAAAACGGTGATAGTGAGGATGATGCAGGACCATGCAGTGTTTTGTTCTTTGGTACATAGGGTTGCTACCAGTCAGAACCGACTTGATGGCACCTAACAACAAAGTGGTGTTTGAGGAGAATGAGGCTGATCACAGAGCTGGGAGGGACTTGAGTGGCTGGCAGCCCAGGGGGCAGTCACCTGGGGCGTTGGTTCTAGGCTGAGGTTCCGGGGACTGGCCAGGGTTGAGCGGGCAGCCTGTTTCTCAGCCAGTGGAGGCTCAGGGAGGTGGCGCCTGGGACCTGCAAGGCCTTTTCTTGCCCATAGGTGTGTGAGGGTGCAGGGCGAGGTGCTGCATGCTCACCTCACCTCTGCGGCTTCCTGGGGAGCCTGTCACTGCACTGCTTCTCAGAAAAGCCAGCTCTTTCTGGAAATCCAGGATGTACTAGTTTGCACAGCTCTTGTCTTCACTGTCTGCCAGAGGTGGGGTTTTCCTGCAGGTGCTGCAGGGCCTTTTGGATCCCCTGCCCCTCAGCCCTTCCCCCAGAGAGAGCAAGTTGGAAATGTTGGAAAGCTTCTTCCCACAGGTGGGCTCTGGAGTGGGGCTCTGACCTAGGTGACTGACCCCCACTAAGGAGGCCTGGTTACAATGACAAATGTCACTCAGAACCGCATGCCTGCATCGGGCCTGCCTAGAATGGCTTCTCACGTCTCCCTTGGCTCAGGTCCTAAGAGAATAAAGAAAGCGTTGCTCCTGGTTCAGAAGTACTTTCCCGGTACTTGCCCGGGGCGGGGGCGTGGCAGGGCTGGGGCCTGGGGCACAGGGCCTCCACAGCCAGGAATCCCCTCCCCCCGTTTCTGGGATTAACCAGTTACAGACCTCAGACCATAGTCTCTAGTCTTGACTCCCAGGCCCGTCCTTCATGCAGAAAGGTTTGGCACCAAGGTGAAGCCAAAATGTCCTTTGACATTTTTCTTTTTGAGGGACGTGTGTCTGTCAGGAAGAGACTTGGGGACATAGTGGCTTGATAACACTTCGCGTTTAGTACTTGTCCTGGATGTACTTGGAATTGTCAAACTTGAAAAAGATAATGAAATACACAATTTTTTTTTTTTTAAATGGTCACCATAGTCTAAAGCTACATTGGATTTCTGAAGGAGGTTTGATGCTTCTAACCAAAGAGAAAGAAACTGAGTTAAAAGCAGTTTACGTGGATCATGTACTCAGTTCTCTGGTATTTATATACAAAGGAAGATTGCTAGAAATTAAGAACATGGTGACATTCAAATCAGTTTCTATTTTATTTATCCAGCATAGTCTTTGTGATGTTCTTATTTGGATTCAGATGGTAATGATTTCTTAATTCAGCTACAAAACAGAGTTGAAACTGAGGTTAATCACTGCTGAGATGCTTGAGATACACAGATCTGGTTGAAGGAGGCAGACCGTTTATGCTTGGTGTTTACTGGTGCCAGGTGTCTAGAAGCTGCAGTTTGCGTTCAGACATCATTGGAGTTCAGTTTCTTGGCTACACGTGAGGGATGGCAGTGCCCAGAAACTGGTGTCCATGCATCTGCAAAGTGGCTGGAACTTGTCCACGTCGGGAGTGTTGACCCCACGGTGCAGTTGCCGTGGACATCCAGAAATACTGCGGTGGGCCTGTAACTCCATTTCTTCTTCTTGCCACTTGCCTCTGGGTGACTTTCCAAGTGGAGGGGAGGAAGAGGAGGAGGGTCCAGCTTTCTTTGATTGACTGATTGGCCCCGGGGTCTTTCTAGTTCTCTGTTTGACTGCGTTAATTTCTTTTTAAGGTTCTAGTTGCCTCAAGTATGGCTAAAAATGTAAGTTGCATGGTCGGGGTTTGGGTGTATTTACTTACTTTTGGTTGCCTCTTGTGGGACGCCAAAACCATGATTCTTTGAAAGTCAGAAGGATTGGACTAACTGACTTGAGGTCTCTGCTTCGGTGCCAGTCTCTTGCATTCATAATTACAGTGTTAGAGGAGCCTGTTTGTGTGTGTGGCTGAGCCTGCGTGCACAGGGAGCACAGGAAATCGTTAACGGAGAAGGCGCTTTAACTTTTTACTTTTTGAACTTCTGCTGTCTGATTTTTATACAAATTCAGTTTTGTAAATCTGCTTTTCTGATTACAAAAGATGTTTTAAAAGACACTTTAATCAAATTGATGCTGTCCCTTCACTGTTTTCCCTTCATTTTAAAATTAATATGCAGTAAGATCAGTTATTTTGGTGCACAAGTCTGTGAGTTTTAACACATGTATAGATTTGTGTAACCACCACCACAATTAGGAGACCAAAACAGTTTCATCCCTTCAAAACTCCTTTGTACTATCTTTTATATTCATACCCTCCCCTTTTGTGCGTAACCACAGAGAACTACGGATCTAGTCTATCCCTGTAGTTTACCTTTTCAAGAATGTCATGTAATAGAATCATACAGTGTGTAACTTTTTGAGACTGGCTTTTTTCACTTAGACTATAATGAATGCCTTTGAGATTCATTCAAATTGTGGCATGTATTGGTAATTTGTTCTTTTTGATCCGTGAGTAGTATTCCATTGTATGTTTGAGTAGAGCTGCTAGAAACATTTGTGTACAAGTTTTTCTGTGAGCATATGTTTTCATTTCCTTCAGATAAATACCTATGAGTGGGATTGCTGGGTCAGATGGCAAGTCTGTTTAACTTTATGAGAAACTGCCAGAATGTTTTCTAGAGAGTCCATTTTGCATTCTCACCGGTGATGTACGAGAGTTCCAGTTGCTCTGCATCTTCAGGAACAGTTGATATTATCAGTTCGGGGATTTTTTTTTTTAAGCCATTCTAATATATGTGCAGTGTATCTCATTGTGGTTTAATTTGCATTTCCTAATGGCTGATGATATTAAACATCTTTTTGTGTGCTTATTTGCCATTCGTATATCCTCTTTGGTGAAGTTTCCATTTAAGTTTTTTGCTCGTATTTTAATTGGGTCATTTATTTTCTTACTGTTGTGTTTTGAGAATTCTTTTCATATTCTGAATACAAGTTATTGGTCAGACATGTGATTTGAAAGTATTTTCTCCCTGTCTACAGCGTGTCTTTCATTCCTTGACAGTGTCTTTCACAGAGCAAAGCAGTTTAATTTTGATGAAGTTCAGTAGATCAATTTACCAGATGTTGATTGAGAGTACATAGAAATGTGACTCATTTTATGTGATGACTTTGTATCCTCTGACATTGATAAACTGAGTTATTAGTTCTAAGAGATTTTTATAGATTCCTTGGCATTTTCTACATTGGCAATCTTGATGTCTGTGAATACACCATTTTATTTCTTCCTTTCCAAACTGTATTCTTTTTATTTCTTTTTCTTGCCTTACTGTTCCAGGTAAGACCTCTCAGTGCAATGTTGAATGTAAGTGGTGAGAGTGGACATCTTTGCCTTGTTCCTGATCTTAGATGGTGTCTTAGTCATCTACTGCTGCTCTAACAGACATACCACAAGTGGATGGCTTTAACAAAGAGGTGTTTATTCTCTCACATTCCAGTAGGCTAGAAGTCTGAACTCAGGGCACCTGCTTCAGGGGAAGTCTTTCTCTCTCTGTCGGCTCTGGAGGAAGGTCCTTGTCATCAGTCTTCCCTTGGTCTGGGAGCTTCTCAGGGCAGGAACCTCAGGTCCAAAGGATGTGCTCGGCTCCTGGCACTGCTTTCTTGGTGGTATAAGGTCTCTCTGTCTCTCTGCTCACTTCTCTCTTTTATATCTCAAAAGAGATTGGCTTAAGACACTATCTAATCTTGTAGATCTCATCAATGTAACTGCCACTAATCTATCTTGTTACCATTATAGTGATAGTATTTACAGCACATAGGGAAATCACATCAGATGACAATGGTAGACAGTCATACAATACTAGGAATCATGACCTAGCCAAGCTGACAGATATTTTTGGGGAACACAATTCAATCCATGATGAGTGGAAAGCATCAAGTCTTTCATCATGAAGTATAATGAGAACTGTAGTGTTTTTCATAGATGCTGTTTATCAGGTTGAGGAAATTACCTTCTATTCCTAGTTTGCTGGAAGTTTTTATTGTGAGTGGATATTGAATATTTTCAAATGCATTTTCTATATAAATTGATAGGCTTGTGTTTTTTTCTTCTTTAAGATATTAATATGGTGGATTACATTAATTGATTTTTGAATATTAAACCAGCCGTGCACTTCCTGGATAAACCTCATTTGGTTGCAGTACAGTATTTTTATGCATTGCTGTATTCAGTCTGCTAATATTTTATCGAGGATTTTGCATCTGTGTTCATGAGAGATACTGGCCTGTAGTTTTCTTGTACTGTCTTTGTCTGGTTTTGGTCCTAGGGTGATGCTGGCCTCATTTCAGCTGGGCAGTGTTTTCTGTTTTCTGGAAGAGTTTGGTGTAGAATTACTCTATTTCTTCCTTAAACGTTTGGTGGAATTTACTAGTAAAACCGTCTGGGCCTGAACATGTCTTTTTCAGAAGGTTTTTAGCCTCTGAATTGAATTTCTTTAGCCTCTAGAGTATTGTTCAGGTTACCTATCTCATCTTCAATAAGTGTTGGTAGTTTGTGTGTGGTTTTTGAGAAATTTGATCATTTCCTCTAAGTTGTTGATTTCACATTCGTAGAGTTGGTTACAGTATCTTTATTATCCTTTTAATGTCTGGGGGGTCTGTAGTGATAATACCTCTTACATTCTGATAAGGGTAATTGGTAACTGGGACTATATTAACATATTGGGGACCTCAGACCTGCCATTCCCGTGCAGCCTTTGTTTGGAAAAGGTGTAATAATCTTGGCGCAGGAATTGTGAAATTCTCACGAGGCTGGATTCCCTTAGTTTATAGGGGCTCCCTGGGGAGTAGCAAATGAGGTGCATTAGGAGGTGCATTAGGGCTTTTAAGCTGCCGCAGTTCCATTTGGTGCCCGGGAGTAGTAATGTAATCCGCAATACCCAGTGACCTGCAAGTCTTCTTGTGTCTCAGAAGTGTCCAGTGGCTGCCAGGGAACTGTTTTCAACAGAGAGTCTGACGGCCTTTATCCCGAGAGCAAGAGAAAACCGGTAACTGCCACATAAAGAAGAGATTTTCACCCCATGTCCACAATGTTTAAAGTGATCTGAGCGGTGTATTTGTAGGCCCTGGTTTGTTTCTGATTTGTCTGTTTCCAGTAAACATCATGGCTTACTTAAAAACCCCGGCCAAATGGAGCGGTATGTTTGAGTCTGATGTTTATAGAGAGATTTTGGGGTTGATTTTCATTTGGGCGCACCAGGGGTTGGGGAGAGGGGAAATTCTGTATGTTCTCTGTGAAGATAGTAGGACAACTTAGTCTCTGTCCTTTTATATGATAATGTTGTCTTCATTCATCTTAAATCGCAAAATAAAAGTTTTTCGAATAATAGGAGCTGTGCAGTTTGTATCCCAACCCTGGTATTTTAGCAACTTCCTATGTCAGGGAAGAGTTCACAGTTTTTAGTAGTTCTTCAAGCAAGATGAATTCCGCCTTCATTTAATTAAAATATCTGTGTCACATGGGGCTTTGAGATAGGAGAGGGACTTACTGAGCAATAAAATGAAGCTTTTGTCAGGGCAGAAGGGTTTGGAAACACCTGTTACAGGTAGGGGGAAGCATCATCCCTACGTGGACCCTGGGGTGATAGCAGGGGCCTGTGTTTGCGAAATTTCAGCAAGTCCTTTGTCATTTCCTGCTAAAGGGTGAACTGGTGTGGATGACCAGGGATGTGACCCTTGCAATCTCTGTTTCTTCCTGTGAATGGTTCTCTTTGGCCGCTGTCCACATCGCTGTCCGCAGCAGCTCACGTCCCTCCTCGTTGTGCTGTGTCTGATGAAGGCTGTCCTCGCACGTGTGTGTAATGTGGGAGTCCGTGGCCTGGTTGGGTGAGGAAATCCCAGGCGCCCTGGGCTCTAGCTTTGACAGGAGCTGTGATGACATCTGGTTTTCCTTTTTCTTTTCTGTCAGTGCGAGGACTCCTTTCTGACTGGACGCTGTGGAACGTGTCAAACGCTAGCTTTTCCCTGTGTGTGTTGTTATCGTGGGGGCAGTGGTGGTTCAGTGGTACAATTCCCAACCTTCCACGCAGGAGACCTGGGTTCTGTTCCCGCCCAGTGCAGCTCCTGTGTAGCCGCCACCCATTTGCCATTGGAGGCTTGGGTGTTGCTACAGTGCTGAACAAGGAGCCCTTGTGGCGCAGTGATTAAGTGTGCGGTTACTAACCGAAAGGTTGACAGTCCAGGCTCACCCAGCAGCTCTGCTGGAGAAAGACCTGACGATCTGCTCACATAAAGATTTCAGCTTAGGAAACTCGATGGGGCAGTTCTGTTTTATCACATTGGGTTGTTAGGAGTTGAAATCGACTGGACGGCACCTAAGAACAACAGGATACTGAACAGGTTTCAGCGGAATTTCCACACTAGGACAGACTATGAAGAAAGGCCTGGTGATCTACTTCTGCAAATCAGCCAGTGAAAACCCTGGGAATCACAGTGGTCTGACTGGCAGCTGATCATGGGGTGTTTTGTTCCTTTGTGCATGGGGTCACCATGAGTCAGGGCCACTCAAGAGCAGCTGACAACATTGTTAGCATATCGTTGGAACAATTTCTAAGAATTGTAACTTTTTAAAGTATGACCCCTCCATTATAAAAGTCATTGTTGTGTGCCATCAAGTCGATTCTGACTCAGCGACCCTATAGGATAGGGTAGAACTGCCCCATAAGTTTCCCTAGGCTGAAACCTTTATGGGAGCAGATCGCCAGGTCTTTTCTCCCACGGAGTGGCTGATGAGTTCGAGCCACTGACCTTTTAGTTAGCAGCCGAGTGCTTAACTAGGGCTCCTTTAGGAACAGCAGGTAAGTAAAAGGAAAACCAAAACCAAACCCATTGCCATCAAGTCGATTCCAACTCATAGCGACCCCAAGTATGCAGAGTAGAACTGCTCCATAGGGTTTTCTCAGCTGTTATCTTTACGGAAGCAGATCGCCAGGCATTTCTTCCACGGCACATCTGGGTGGGTTCAAACTGCCAGCCTTTAGTTTAGTAGTCTAGCACAAACCGTTTGCGCCTCCCCAAACCCATGGTGGTTGAATCGACTCTGACTCATAGTAACCCTATAGGACAGGGTAGAACTGACCCATACTGTTTGCAAGGCTGTAAATCTTTTTATTTTTCTTCTAATTTTATTTTGTTGTTGTTGAGAATATACACAGAAAACATACACCAGTTCAACAGTTTCTACATGTACAGTTTAGTGACACTGATTACATTCTTTGAGTTGTGCAACCATTCTCACCCTCCTTTTCTGAGTTGTTCCTCCCCCATTAGCATAAACTCACTGCCACCTAAGGTTCTCGTCTAATCTTTTGAGTTACTGTTGTCAATTTGATCCCATATAGATAGTTCTTAAAAGAGCATAATGCTCAAGGCAGAAGTTTTTTACTAGTTAAGCTAAACTATCGTTCAGTTTTAAGATGACTTCAGGTGATATTTTTGGTATAAGATTTAAAGATCATCTCAGGGCAATAGTTTCAGGGGTTCATCCACCCTCCATGGCTCCAGAAAGTCTAGAGTCCATGAGAATTTGAAATTCTGTTCTGCATTTTCACCCTTTTGATCAGGATTCTTTTATGGAATCTTTGCTCAAAATGTTCGGCAGTGTTAGCTGGACACCATCCAGTTCTTCTGGTCTCATGGCAAAGGAGGCACTTGTTCATGGAGGCAATTAGCTACACCTGAACAGGGCATGGACAGTCTAGTGTGGAGTGCTGCCTTATGAGTTCAGGGTCATGTAGACTTATGAATCCGTGTCCACATGTGGCTCCAAACTCTGCCTCCTGCCCCCAGGGGTGAGGCAGGCACGGTACATGCACTGGGGTCAGGTCATGAAAGGAACGCCAGCCCCTTTAATGGAAAATTCTCAGTTTTAACTGCCAAGGGGAAAACCCCAGTTAATTTTTGCGTGTAGGGCTATTAACTCTGCAGATTAATATTTCAGCCTCTTTCCAGTAGGTTGGTGATGTTTTGGTTTCTGTTCTGACTTCTTGTAAAAGATTAACAAAACTGTCTTACGGGCCAAGCCTTCTGGAATTTGTGGCTTGGAATCTTCTGGTTATATAATAATGAGGGTTCTGTGGAAAGGGAGCAGCCATCCCTGGAGAAGGTTCCTGTAAGGGAAGTTGAGCCTGTATTTAGCTCCCTTATGTTTAAGTTAGGGGGCGCTGGTAGTTCAATGGTAGAATTCTTGCCTTCCGTGCAGAAGAGCAGAGCCCTGGTGGTGCAGTGGTTAAGCACTCGGCTGCTAACCAGAAGGTCAACAGTTGGACTCCACCAGCTGCTCCTTGGAAACCCCGTGGGGTGGTTCTACTCTGTCCTGTAGGGTGGCTATGAGTCAGAATTGACTCGATGGCCACGGGTTTGGTTTTTTGATTTACTTAGGAGAGGTGGTTAGATTCCCGGCCAGTGCATTTCACCTGTGGTCACCACCTGTCTGTCAGCGGAGCCTTGTGTGTGGCTCTCATGCTGAACCAGTGTCAGCAGACCTTTCAGACTAACATGGACCAAGAAGAAAGGCCTGGCGATCTGCTCCTGAAAATCACCCAGTGAAAATCCTGTGGATCACAACGGTCCGATCCACAACTGGTCATGGGACTGATGCAGGACAGGGTAGTGTTTTGTTCCATCGTGCATAGGGTCACCATGACTCGGGAGCGACTCAGTGGCAGCTGGCAACAACAGCCGTCTTTACGGTGTCATCCCTGTGTGAACTGTTAGACCCTGGGATGTCACAGTCGCCTCCTCTGCCTTCACACTGGTACAGGGTTCGCCTGAAAAAAGAAACCATGCAGGCCTGTGAACAACATTCCCACGTGCCCTCATCCTCCTTGTCCCTCGCCTCAGGGAGCACGTGTAGATAGAAGTTTAGTGACTTGGTGTGTGAGTGAATTGGCCGTGAAGACACGTGCAGCTGGGCTCTGTCTCTGAGGAGTTAATTCATGCATTTCGAGAACTCGGTTCTGGAGACGGAGGCCCCATGCTGTCTCGATGCCACGCGGCTTGCGTTCTGGACAGAGGAGACTCTCCCTGAGTTGTTGTGTGACCTCTCGGGTAAGCATAGAGCAGCCTCGCTTGTTCTCAGGGGGTCGGCTGGCTGCGTTGGGGTCTGTGCATATGCATCCATTCTCAGAGCGTGTGGGAGGTGTGAGGACCTGGGATAAAGGGCCGTTGTTTTACTCCAAGAAGGAAAAGTCCCCTAGGCAGCCACCCTTTCTCTGATATTATGGGTTCTTAGAAATATTCAAGGAGCTCTGTCAAAAAATTCCGGATTTGTGGAAAGAACAGGCATTTCTGAAAATGAAATGACATCGTTGTTCCCCGTTTTCAAGGCTACAGGAATGCAGACCTGAGGGATCAGCATATTTTTTCTTTTGAATTAATTATTTTATTTTATTTTTTAAATTGTACTTTAGGTGAAAGTTTACAGCTCAAATTAATCTCTCATACAAAATTTATACACATACGGCTATGTGACCCTAGTTGCAATCCCTATAATGTGACAGCACACTCCTCCTTTCCACCCCGGGTTGCCTGTGTCCATCCAGCCAGCTCCTGTCCCTTCCTGCCTTCTCATCTCACCTCCAGAGAGAAGCCATCCATTTGGTCTCGTGTTATCTGCTTGGACTAAGAATAAGAAGCAGACCTCCTTACAAGTATTAGTTTATGTTTGATAGTCCAGTCTAATCTTTGTCTGAAGAGTGGGCTTTGGGAATGGTTTTAGTTCTGGGTTGACAGAGCGTCCGGGGACCATAGCTTTGGGGTTTCTCCAGTCTAAGTCAGACCATTGAGTCTGGTCTTCCTAGGATCAACATATTTTTTGGCTGTTGTTTGAATTGGGGGAAATTTTCTACTATTTGTATAATTTAGCATTTTACGTTTCTGGTTCCTGGTGCGTGTCCCAAGGAACTCAAGCACACCCACGCTGGAAAAGTGCCATGATCAGGCAGAGGCCTGCTGAAGGCAGGGATCACAGCTCCACGTGGTGGGGTGCATGGTGTTTCTCTGGCCTTTTTCCTACTCTCTGTCTCTGGCAAAACTTCTCCTCACTCCCCAGCTCTCCAAGTCTCCCACCTTCCCCACTTCCCTCAAGACACCGGGGAATCCGCAGTTGTTCTTGACATCTCTTCCGCTCTTTCTCTCCTGCACCATCACTGGGTCCTGTCTGTGTTTGCTCCTAAATCTCTCAACTCTGAGCCTCGGGCTTTGGGACAGCCAACCTTTTAAGGGAATGTTGGGGCCTCTGGGGAACCATCTGTCTATACAGCTATGTGAGTTGTGCATAACTGAGAGCAGTGCAGGTGATTCTTGTCTAGAGTCGTGCAAACGAATCCTGGCCAGTGGGGGATCAATTGACTCGCCTTAAGGGAAAAGCCAGTTTTGCGTCCATTGGAAATTCCTGTCAGTATTCTCTTTTTTTGTTGTTGTAGTTTAAGTGAAAGTTTACAATTCAAGTTATTCTCTCTTACAAAAGTTTATACATACATTGTTATTTGACCCTAATTGCTCTCCCTATACTGTGACAGCACACTCCTCCTTTCCACCCCTGATTTCCTGTATCCGTTCAGCCAGCTCCTGACCTTCTCTGCCTTCTCGTCTCACCTCCAAACAGAAGCTGCCCGTTTAGTCTCATGTATCTACTTGAGCTAAGAGGCACACTCTTCACGAGTATCATTTTATGTCCCATAGTCCAGTGTAATCTTTGTCTGAAGAGTTGGCCTCAGGAATGGTTTTAGATCTGGGTTGACAGAGTCCGGGCCATGTCAGTGTTCTCTTATTCCTTATAATTTTTTTTTTTATGGAGGTGAAGTTCACGTAACATAAAATAAACATATTAAAGTGAACAGTGCATGTAGTACATTTACAGTGTTGTACAACCATTATCTCTACTTAATTCTGTCATCACCCCAAAAAGAAACCTTGTACCCAATAAGCAGTTACGTCCCATCCCTTCCTCTCCCCAGCCAACTCCAGATAATTTTGTGGTTCTTGGAGTTCTCCTTTAAAGCAGTTGTAACATCTTCCTGGATCCCTCATAAATGAGGAGTTAAATAAAAATTTTAACATGTGGCCATTTTTCCAAATGGTCCTGTTACAGCCATTGCTGCCTTGTCCCAGCTGCCCTCATTTCTCACCTGGCTATGTGGTTTCCAGTGGGCAGGTGTCTCTTCGTGCCTGTTTCCTGTGGGATGTGGCGGGTGAAGGGTTCTTTTTAAATGAGGATCTGGCCCTGGAGGGCGTGGAGGAGCATTTTGTGTGTGGATTTTCCCAGTCTTGTGTGTGAATCTGTGCCGGAAGGGCGGGGCTTTCAGGTGATCCATGAAAATGAGTGTTTCCTGGGTGGGTTCTCTTTGCCCCTGCCAGAACACTCAGCCTGTCTATTAATGAGCATGTGATTAGTGCTGTGCGAAGCATTCAGGATGTTTACAGCTGTGGAGAAGACATAATACCAAAACGAGAAATAAATCCAATACAATTTATATGAACGTATAAAAATAAAGCAATTAATCGGTACAGTTTAGGGCCTTTGCTTGGGAGGTTGGTTGGGAGGGGAGCAGGACCCTGGGTCCTCAGAACACGTGCACCATGGGGACCAAGGTTAGGTGGGACGGGCCCAGGGATGGGGTCCCCACCCCCCGTAATGGGCTGGTGCTTGTCCACACCTGTCCCTAGGAGGCTGAGGGCCCACTCTGTTCACTAATTCAAGCTAAGCGACGTGGGTGTGACTTTGTCTCATGCCTCCGCTTTGTGGGGGTGAGACTCCATAACTGGCCTTGACTGTGGTCAGTGTCTGTCCTGGTGCTTCCCCTCAAGTGGGACCATCAGGTGTGTGTTGTGTCCTCTGTGTCCTGGCGCCCACGACACCACCTCCTTTTTTGTTTTTGTTCAATGACAGATTCTGGGGGACCATGGTCTCGGGGAACATCTAGCTCAATTGGCATAACAGTTTATAGAGAAAATGTTCTACGTTCTACCTTGGTGAGTAGTGTCTGGGGTCTTAAAAGCCTGTGAATCGCCATCTAAGATACTGCACTGGTCTCACCCCTTTGGGAACGAGGGGGAATGAAGAGAACAAGATACAAGGGAAAGATTAGTCCAGAGGACTAATGGACCACAGCTACCACGGCCTCCACCAGACTAAGTCCAGTACAGCTAGATGGTGCCCAGCTACCCCCACTGACTGCTCTGACAGGGATCACAGTAGAGGGTCCCAGACAGCTGGACAAAAATGTAGAACAAAATTCTAACTCACAAAAGAAGACCAGACTTACTGGCCTGAAAGAAACTGGAGAAACCCCGAGAGTATGGCCCCCAGACACCCTTTTATCTCAGTAATGAAGTCACTCCCGAGGTTCACCCTTCAGCCAAAGATTAGACAGGCCCATAAAACAAAACGAGACTACAGGAGCACACCAGCCCAGGGGCAAGGACTAGAAGGCAGGAGGGGACAGGAAAGCTGGTAATAGGGAACCCAAGGTTGAGAAGGGAGAGTGTTGACATGTTGTGGGGTTGTTAACCAATGTCACAAAACAGTATGTGTACTAACTGTTTAATGAGAAGCTAGTTCTGTAAACCTTCATCTAAAGTACAATTAAAAAAAAAAATTGATTCTGAAGTTATATAAAAATTCTAACAAATATTTTATTTGAGAGTAAACCAAATTGCTGCAGCAAGGAAGCCTGGCACTCGAGAGAAGATACTGAGGACTTCTGCTTGAGAAAGACAGCAGTCTCCTTTTATAAGAAGCTTTCAGGAAGGAAGTTGGCTAAAAAGGGACAGTTTCTGGAAATGTGTCATTTAAGCAAAGACAGGTCGTTTCAGAGCCGGGGGCAAGTTTGTGATCGGGTCACGTGGCCCGTGTTTCGTTTGTAATAGGTGCAAGTGTTCTTGGCTTTACTGTCAAGAAGTTTCAGAGAATGTGGGTTTGGAAAATACTGGTTAAGTAAGGTTTATAGGTAGGAGCACCTGGAATCGGTCTAAACCCGTTATGGTTGTTTCTGGTTGACAGGTTGTCCTTTGGCCTAGCTGGGGAAAGACCCAAGGGCTGTGGCCCCGACCCTGTCCTCTGCTCTTCCCAAGTGCAGAGGCTGGGGGCCGTGACTCTGACGTTTGTGGATTCTTTCCTTCTGGACAAGTTTCTGCCCTCAGATCCCAGGGTGTTCTGGGGAAGTGCTGCGTCAGCCTGGTTCCAGGCCCTAGGGCTGGGTTTGTTAGGGTTCTGTGTTATCCTGTGATTGACCCCCCATGAGGTCCTTGACACCTCCCTGGCTATCCACAGCCAGCTGCCAAAACCCAAGAGGGAAGGCAGGACTGCTGGCTTTTCTTTTTTCTTATTTGGGTGAAAAAATTCAATGTACACTCAAATTTTTTTATTTGCCATCTCTCAGACGATTAGGCAAGAATGTAATGTTTGTTCTGGGGGACTAATGCCTGTGAGAGAGATGTGGAAGAAGCAGGTTCAGAGTGCCGAATTTGGGGCAGTTTTCACTGGGGGGTGACTGTTGTGCCCTTCACTTTGATTAGAGTTCAGGTTCTGATTCAGTGAAAACACATGAGCAGCCCTGAAACCCTGTGACTGCGGTGGAACGCGAAGGACACAGCCCAGCCACTGCAGGAGTCAGAGTGCTGCCCTTTGCTCTAGTTGGCTTAATTTCTTCTTGAAACCCAGTAAAAAGAGACCTTGTTCTGGGATCCATGTCTGAGGCTGTGGCTGATGTTAACTAGGTTAGTGCTTCCCTCATTCCTCCTGAAGAACAAAGTCAACAGCAACACGTGGGTGGTCGCTGCCCTTGAGCAAAAGGAGGAAGGTGGAGATGTGACCCTGTGTGAGCACAGGGTGCTCTGGAGGACCTGCACCGAGTGGGCTCGTCCTGTGAGGTGACCCCGTCCTGTGAGGTGACCCGTCGGGCAGAGGGTCAGTCTGCCAATACTAAAGATGGTGGTGTGAGCTTCACGGAGACTTCCAGTTCACCAGTGGGCTGTTTGTGTTTTTGATAAACGACCAAGAACAGCTTTAAATACAAGGAGTCCTTGGCTTCTTGTTTTCCGCAAAAAACTTGTCCTATTCCAAAATTTGAGTGATAGGTAGGAGCTGTTTCCTGTGGACTGTTAGGGAGTCCCTTTACTCTTTCAAATTTAAAAAATTCCATTCTCTTACAGAAAAATGTATTTTGTAAAGAATACACAGCTCTTTTTATGTAGGTGTGCCACAAGGAGAAAAATATCTCCATGCCTCACTCAGGCCATGGGGATTGCTGAGTGTGGGCCATTGATGTTACCGGGGCAGGGCAGGGGGTGGAGGGGAAGGGAGTGTGGGGACCTGCTGCCAGTTGCAGGTTTTGTATTGTAAGTCAACATACAGTTAATAATCTTAGTTTTTGTGAATTGTAACAAAATCATGTCTGAGTTTTGGGGTAATGAGACATCCCAGCATCTATACTTAGAAGAAATTAAGTTTTCAAGGATTCACAGTGCAGTGATGTTAGTGATTTCTAAGCGTTTCCTTTTAGAGCTATAGAGAATATCCAGGATAGAGTGTGATTTCATGTACTCTGCAGTTAGATCCTGGCAAAGCCAGCTTCCTTTCCTAACTCAAACTGAGTTTAACGGGCGGCCTTCAAGATAGGACTGCTGAAACTCATCCTAGGGGGCAGAGGTGGATAGTGGGAGAGTCACCTTCCTTACGGTAGACCTGAGTTCAATTCCTGGCCAGTGCACCTGAAGCGCAGCCACCACCCGTCTGTCCGTGGAAGCTTGCTTACTGCTGTGATGCTGAACAGGCATCAGCAGAGCTTCCAGACTCAGGCAGGCTAGGAAGAAAGGCCTGGCAACCTACTTCAGAAAGTCAGCTGCTGAAAACCCTATAGATCACAACAGTCTGATCTGCAACCCATCACGGGGATGGTGCAGGGCGAGGCATGTTTTGTTCTGTTGTGCGTGTGGTCACCATGAATCAGGGGCCAACTTGATGGCAGCCAGCAAAGCAAAATTCATCCTCTCCTTCTTCTCAATATAATCTGTTACTTCATTTGTTATTCAAGAAACACATTGACACAGGACACCCTGGGCTCCAGGGTTAAAGATGTTCAGGATACCTATGATTTCTAGCCACATGATTTCATACCCATAGCCTCCCAGTATAAGAGAAAAACTCAGATTATGCAGTTTTTAAAAATGCATTTTGGCAGCTTTCCTGGTGAGTTGACATTTTCTCATTTAAGGGTGGTGGTATGTGTCTGTCTTAGTTACCTAGTGCTGCTATAACAGAAATACCATAAGTAGATGACTTTAACAAGGAGAAATTTATTGTCTCACAGTTTAGGAGGCTAGAAGTTCAAATTTAAGGAGCCAGCTCCAGGGGAAGGCTTTCTCTCTGTCAGCTCTGGGGGAAGGTCATTGTCATCTATCTTCCCCCAGGTCTAGGAGCTTCTCAGCACAGGGACCCCAGATCTAAAAGACACACTCCACTCCCAGCTCTTCTTTTTTGGTGGTGGGAGGACCCTCTCTCTCTCTGCTTGCTTGTCTCTCCTTATGTCTCTTGTAAGATAAAAGGTGATGCAGGCCACCCCAGGGAAACACCCCTTACGTGGATCAGGGCTGTGGTGTGAGTAAGGGTGTTGCATCCCACCCTAATCCCCTTATGGCCGATTGGCTGATCACATCAGATCACATCATGGGGGTGATTACATCATTACATAACTGCCAAACCTCTGAGAATCCTGGCCTAGCCAAGTTGACCCATATTTTTTTTTTGGGGGGGGCCACAAGTCAATCCGTGACTGCCATCACCGTTGCCTCCTCAGGAGGGTGTGAATCAGAGAGCTGCAGTAATTTGCTTGAGATCATATATCCAGGAAGGCACATACTCACAAGTTGGCACCAGTCTGGTACTTTATGTATTGTCATTTATTTAATTCTTTTCCGAGGGCATTTTCCGTTTTGTGCTATCATGAGTATAGTGTATTGCTATGAGAACCTTTGGTGTGAGTCGGCTACCACCAATGGTTGCTGTCGAGTTGACTCTGACTCACGGAGACCCCGTGTGTGTAAGTTTTCAATGGCAGATTTTTAAGAAGTAGATTGCCAGGCCTTTCTTCTGAGGTGCCTCTGGATGGACTCAAACCTCCAGCCTTTTGGTTAGCAGCTGAATGCATTCACCGTTCACGACACCCAGGGACTCCAGTAAAAGAGCAAGAAGTAATCAGTGAATGAATGAAAGAATGAGCCTCATTTATTCCCCGATTTCCTTAAGCTACCGTTTCTGATCAGATGGTATTAACTAGAGTAGTTGTTCTCAACGCGTACTTAGGGCCAGCAGCATCAGCATCACCGGAGAACTTGTTGGAAATGCAGATTCTTGAAGCCCATCCCACATTTCTACTGAATCAGAGACTCCTGGCTGGGGCCCAGGAAGCTGTGTTTTAATATGCTCTCCAGGGCATTCTGTTGCCCCCTCAAGTTTGGGAACTACTGAACTAGAGGCACTTTGGGTCTCCAGGAATTGGCGAGAGCTTAGAATCTGTCTCTGATAGTTACTGAGGAGTTTGGTGGTATGTTTATCTGGTATGTAAAGGGATAGGTGGCCCTGGGCTGCAGGCCCCTTTGGGAAGGGGGAAAGGAAAATGCACAGGGGTATGTGTGTGTGTTTTGTGTGTGTGATGTGTGTGGTGGGTGATCTCCTCGAGGTAGGACCCAGGTGAGGACCAGAGTGATGAGCTGTGAATCAAGCTTCCACATGTCTTAGGGTTCTCCAGGGAAATAGACCCAGTGAGCAGTATGTATGTATGTATATATAGAGAGAAATTTGCTTCAAGGGATTGATTGGCTCACACATTTGTGGGAGTTAGCAAGTCCAAAATCCTTAGGTCAGGTGACAGGCTGGAGACTCCTGTTGGCTTGTGGGATTGTGGGGGGCTGGCAAGTCCAGAATCCATAGGTCAGGCAACAACGTGAAGACTCCTACAGACTTCCATCCCAAGATTTGTAGGTCAGGCTATAGAAAGCATGCAGAGTGGCAAGAGAGAGCAAGTTCTGGTAAAATATCTAATTACAGGCAGTCCCCAGGTTACTGTCCCCCATAAAGTCTATTATATTAAAAATTCGAGGTATATATAATGGTTCATAATAGCAGATGGGCGCTCCATTATTATTATTACTATACAGTCATGTGTCACTAAACGCCAATGATATATTCTGTGAAATAGGATGTTATGTGACTTGGACGTTATGCGAACACCATGTTGTATAGTGAAAACCAAACCAATCCCATTGCCGTTGAGTCAATTCCAATTCATAGCGACCCTATAGGACAGAGTAGAACCATCCCATAGAGTTTCCAAGGAGTGGCTGGTGGATTCGAACTGCCTGCCTTTTGGTTAGCAGTTGAACTCTTAACCATTGTGCGACCAGGGCTCCATATTATATACTTAGCGAAGCTATGTGGGATACCTTTTGTTTCACTTCCAGATTGATACTTCCTTGCTTCTTGCTGCTGCTCCCACTAGCACTGGTTTTGCAATGTTTGGGAGCCATGATGCACTTCACGGTAATCTTTTCAAAAGAAAATTAAACAGAGATAACACTATAACACTCGAGACGTGTGACATGCGATATTGGATGCTGCTGCCTACGAGTTGAAGCCTACACTGTTATATGGCAAACTTTTTATTTGTAAGTAGCGGAAGTTCATGTTAAAATAATGATAGAAAGCTCCATACAGTACATATATAAGCCAGTAACATAGGTGTTTATTATGACTATCAAGATATGTGTTATAGGTTATATATATACTGTACCATTATACGCCTAGCAGCACAGTCGCTTTGTATACAACAGGCATGAGATCCATGTGTCGTGTGTGGGAAGCTGTTGCCTTCACTGTGTGTAGTTATGTCCGCTCTGTCCTGTTCTCCGATCAGGATGTCTGAACTGTTAGAACCTTATGGGACCACAGATGTTTATGCAGTCAGATGTTACCTGAATAGTTATGCAGCACATGACTGAATTATTATGTTAAAGATGTTTTAGTGTATCTGGAAGTATTTAATGTTTTTTTATGCATAGAAAGGTACACTATATACTATGTACTAAGAGAACATTTGACTAACTGATGTTGGACGTGAACCGTACCTAGCTGTTCCAACTTATGTACAAATTCGACTTAAAGACAGACTTAGGAATGGAACTAGTTCATAATCTGGGGACTGCCTGTATAGTCTGGAGGCAGACCACATCCTGAGGAAACTCTTCTTTTAACTGATTGATTGATTACATTACATTAGCTCAAATTATGGAAAGTAATTGATTACATAGCATTACATTACATTATCGAACAGCAGCTAGTCTAGAGTTTGGCCAAACTCGTGGGAACCATAGCCTGGCCAAGATGACACATAAAATTAACTATCACACTACACCTGTAGTTTTTTTGGTTAAACAAATCCAGTAAGACCTTGGAAAAGAGAGGTGAGTGGGCACATTATAACTCATAGAATTGGCAGGCTAAGTGGTTCCCTAAAAGAAAAGTGGGGTACAGCTAAGTAAGGAGACAAGCACATGTCTATGACAGGTGGGTTGCTGTGAGTTGGAATTGACTTGACAGCATTGGATTTTGGTATGACAGGGTGCTTGGATAAAATTTCACCAGTAGAGAAATGTATAAGCTCAATGATCACATTGCCTTCTCACCCCAGACCTACTTTAGAGTGAAAAGACTTGCTCCCATTTTCTTGAATGTCCTTCCAAATGCTTCCTCTTCATGTACAACCATATATACACATACACAACTGTGTGCATATAGACACACAGACAGCTCAGTACACATGGAATTGTGATCATACTGTAGATAGCGTTCCACAACTTGCTTTTCACTTCTGTCTTGGGCAGTTTCATTTCCGCATAGTTAGACCACCTCATTCTTCCCAATGTCTACAAAGGACTCAGTTTTCGGGTAGACCATGATTTATGTTGACAGTCAGCTGCTGATGGGCTTTGAGCCTGTTTCCATTGGTTTGCTACTGCACGGAAGCGGGAATGTCCTTTGAGGCATATCTTTGTGTCTACATGGAAACACAGCTGTAGGAAAAATTTCTGTGAGTATAATGGTGCAGTGTACGCTGCCTGGTTACCTACCCACAGCTAGAGGGCCGGCTTCTTCACACCTTTGCAGCCCTGGGGCACCCAGCTTTTTAAATCATTGCCCCTCTGAAAGGTGAAAATTAGTATCTTGCTTTAATTTGTTTATAATTTGTAAATTATAAATGACATCTCTCCCCCCTTAATTTGCCTTTCGTAGTTTTAGTACGTGAACTGCGCGGTGGCGCTCCATGGTTGTTTGAGCTCCCCCAGGAGCTGTTGATTAGTAAGGAGGATCCCCCTGATGTGTGTGTTGCAAAGTATTTTCTCAGTTTCTTGCTTCATGTTTTTCCTTTATGGCTCCTAGGTTTTGTATCATGTGTAATCAACCCTTCCTTACTTTTAAGGTGGTTTTAAAACCCTTACAAATTCTGATCCTTTTTCTGGTTTCTTCTTTTCTTTCTCTCTTCCATGCTTTTCCTCCTTCTCCTCCTCTTCCTCCTCTTATTTTGGTTTTTAAGTAAGTAATTTATTTTAAAACTTGCAAATTGTTGAAATACTGAGCGGAAACACCAACATTATCTTGATATAGGATTCTAAATTAGGGACTAATTTGAAGCTTTGTGCTAAAATAGTCTTTATTATGACCTTATTAGAGGGGCCAGTGGTGGTGGTAGGATTCTCACCTCCATGTGCGAGACCCGGCTTTGATTCCTGGCCAAAGCACCTCATGTGCAGCCACCACCACCCGTCTGTCGGTGGAGGCTGCGTGTCACTAGAATGCTGAACAGCTTTTAGCAGAGCTTCTAGATTAAGACAGACTAGGAAGAAAGGCCTGGGGATTTACTTCCAAAAAAATCAGCTATTAAAAACCCTGTGGCTCACAGTAGTCCAATCCTGTTGTGCATGGGGTCGCCATGAGTCGGGGGCCAACTTCACAGCAAGTAACAACAGTAACAACGTGATTTTCTTACCAATCACGCTGTTTCTGCTGAATTCCTCCATGACCGAGTGGTGTCACTAGGGCTGAGAAGAGGGGGTGGGATGGAATCTGGAAAAATGCACATGGCGCCCTCTGTTGCAGGTTTTTGCCTGTGACTTTAGTTTTGATGCTGTGTCTGTTCCCATCCACCCAGCTTACCTGCGTCCCTTCATTCGTCAGGTTACTTGCACACTCCTGCAGACCCCTCTGTGACGACGCACTCACGATGCCTCCAGCAGACGTTTTTAACCCAGCCATGATGGGATCTGGTCCGTGTGCATGTGTGTGTCTTAAAGTAGCTCTGGTCCAGAGTTCACTCTGCTAAAATGTCTGCTTGGTAACTTTGTTTCAGAGTCCACTGACACTGGACAGTAGGAGGACATTCTATCCTGGTTGCGGACATGTCCGATGACACCAGTCATTAGGTAAGTTATGACACCTGCGTGCAGAGTTGTTCTTTGCAGAATCGGCTGTTCAGAAGACTTTCTCACAGGAGCCCTGCCTCACGCCAGCAGCTCCTTTCTGCCTCTGTGTGATGTGTCGGATTCTGTGTGATGTGCCCAGCACCTGTTGGGTCACTGACGTGGCCATCTGAGGTCTCAGAGCCCTGTGCCCTTCCTTGCTCTCATGGCCTCTTCTCCACAACGCGGGCCCTATGGCTGGGCCCACTCAGGAGCCACATGGCCTTGGACTGACCCCTCAAGTCTGGGAGCTCCAGTTCTTCATCTGTCAAACATACCAAACATACCTGCCTCATGGGTGGGGAGAAGTACCAGCAGGGCTTCTTTCTGGCTGAGCACGTGGATCCTGCCTGGTGACCCTGCCTGGTTAGCACCTGTTGGGGACGTGGCCTGAGAGGGCAAGTGACTGCGTCCCGGTCCAGGGATTCGACCAGGTACCAAGGTCAGGATGCACTGGCTGTTCGTGTCCACCCTGGGTGCTTTGGGATGGCGCTCGTCTGCTATGGGCTGTCCGACTTGCCGCCCCGGCCTTCTGCATGGAGGGACTTGTCTAATATTAACAGTCCAGCATCACTGCTGTTGTTGCTGCTCCTGTGTGGGGCTGGTGGCTTGCTCGGAAGGATGGGTTCTGATCCTTGGATCTCACACCCTCTTGGTTGCTGCAGGGGGCCATCTCTCAGTAGTCAGACTCAGACTTGGGTCCTGAGAGGCCCCCGCAGCACTGGGAGGAGTCTGCCTTCAGTTCAGGAGGCTCCATAGGCAGTTCTCACACTTGGACTTGTTGACTCGCGTGGATTGCACCAGAGGAGAAGCAAACATTTGAGGGGGGCCTTTCTGTTTGTTTTTTAATAGAAGTGATTGGTTGGGGGCCAGCAGCCTTCCAGAGAATACATTTCTAGGAGAGTTAAAAAAAAAAGTGACAAGGACCCAGGGAACCAATTCATGGTAGCTATTGACACTGAAATAAAGGAAGGTGGGTGGAAATGCTGCTTACTTGGGACATGTCATCAGGAAACGGAATCATGCCTGGTAAAGTACCGCGTCAGCAAAAACAAGAGAGAGGTAGATTGACACAATTAGCTGCAACAATAGACTCAAATATACTGGTGACCGTGAAAAATGAAGATGGTGCAGGACTGGCAACGTTTAGTTCTGTTATACATTAAGGTGGCTATGAGTTAGAGTTGACGCGACAGCAACTAAAAACAGCAACGAGGTGGAAACATCAGGTGGGGAGGGGTGCCAGCAGGGTGGGGTGTTGACCCATTCAGTTACACCCCCAGGTTGGGATGGGGAGACCCAGCCACTTCAGACCCACAAGCCATCTATAGTTTGTATTCCTTACTAAGTCCTAGAGACTTAGATTAGTGGTTTATGCAGATGTGTCCATGTTAGAAGGATTTTTCTAGATTTGTGTGTGTGTGTGTGTGTGTGTGTTTTAATGTGTAGGATATTTAAGTTGCTAAGTCTTCTCCAGGAATGATTGTGCTAACTAAATGTGTCGTCACAGAGAGCATGTTGGTCTTCGGTCCTGTTATCTGGCTGGACCACGTGGGCACCAGCCATACACATGGCACCTCGGTCTCTGCCAGGAGACCTTTGCCTTCTTGCTCTTTGTCTTAGACTGGGTTCTCTAGAGAAGCAAAACCAGTGAAGCGTATAAATATATATAGAGAGGGAGATTTTTATCAAGGAAATGGCTCATGCGGTTGTAGAGGCTGGAAAGTTCCAAGCCCTGGGTCAGGCTGGAAGTTTCTCCTGACTCATGTAGATGCAGGGCCTGGTGAACCCAAGATCGGCAGGTCAGACAGGAGGCCTCTGGTTCACAGGCTGCAGGGGCCGATGAACCCAAGATCTGCAGGTAAGTTGCTAGCTCAAGTCCCAAGAACTGGAGGTCAGATGAATAGGAGCCAACTGCAGGATCCAGAGCAAGCAAAAGCCAACGAGCTTTGCCAGGAAGTGTGCATATATTGGATGCAGGTCACACCCCCAGGGAAACTCCTTTTCAACTGATTGGCTGCTCATAACAGATCTCATTGTGGAGGTGTTTACATTATTACATAGTTACCAAACTGCATCATAACTGTCAAACCACTGAGAATTATGGCCTAGCCAAGTTGGCTGACAACCATAACCATCATACCCTGCTTACCTGTGTGATAAATTTCCCCTGCTTTTGCTTTCACCGTAAGTAGTCTGTATACAAAAGACAATTTAAAAAGGAAACAGGAAGATTAAAAATATATTCTAGAACTTAGGTTGAAGAGGAAGCAAGAACATCTTTTGAGACTGACATTGCCAGAGTGGCCTTGGAAAGAAGCCTGTGGGGTCATCTGCATGGTGAGAGCAGGCGTCAGGTGGTCTTGGAGGCCTAGCTCACTGAGGTGGTGGGGGGTGGTTTGGGGGTGCTGGGAGCTGGACTGCCCCGTGCTGGGCTGGAAGCCCTGAGGTCATGCCTTGCTGGCAGACCTCCCCAGAAGGAAGCACATGGCTAGAGGGGTAGGGGGAAGGGCTGGTGGCACTAGGAGGTTTTGTGAAATCTGGACATCTGTCTGGCAGAGTTGGAGAGTGATACGGTGTAATTTTATGTCTTGCTTGCAGTTTCGTTCCTTAGACCCAATCTCTTGAAGCCTCAATGACTTTATGGTGAGGAGTTGAGTGCAGAAAGTTAAATTTCTTTGAATTTTGTTGTTGTTTTGATGCTGCCCGGATTTTAGGTTTCTCTCTCTCTTTTTTTCTTCACGGTAGTTTAAAAAAATGATGCAGCCTTATAGTCTTTTAAAAATACATACGTATATAGTGTGTTTTTGGTAAAAGTTTATATGGCAAATTAGGTTTTCATTTAACAATATCTGTACAGATTGTTCAGTGAAATTGGTTACATTTTTTACGATGTGTTAACATTCTCATTATTGCCATTCTGGTTGTTCCATTTTCATCTATCTGTTTTCCCTGCCCCCCATTACCTTCTCATTTTCGCTTTATGGTAACTGTTGACCATTTGGTCTCATATAGATGATTTTTTAACAGAGCACAGTACTCGGCAGGTGATATTGTTTATTTTATGAGGCAATCTGTTATTTAGTTGAAAGGTGACCTCCAGGAGTGGTTTCAGTTCAAGGTTTAAAGGGTATCTCTGGGTGATAGTCTTGGGAGTTACTGTAGTCTCAGTCAGTCCAGTACGTCTGAACTTTTTAAGAATTTAAGTTTTGTTCTACATTTTTCTCCCATGTTATCAAGGTCTACCTATTGTGGCTGTGATCAGAAGGGTTGTTAGTGGTAGCCAGGCACCATCTAGTTCTGGTCTCAGGGTAGATGAGGCCATGATTCGTGTAGACTGTTAGTCCTGTAGACTAGTTTCTTCTTTTAGTCTTTGATTTCCTCTTTCTCTTTTACTCCTGATGAGTAGAGACCAATAGTTGTATCTTAGACGGCTGCTGACAAGCTTTTAAGACCCCAGACACTATTCACCAAGCTAGGATGTAGAACAGAAACTTGATGAACTATATTATGCCAGTTGACTGAGTTGTTTTAAGAGACTATGGTCCTAAGCCTTCAAACCCAGTAAGCCAATCCCGTGAGGTGTTTTGTTATGTCTAAGAAGTATCCGTAACTGTGCCCCTTATGTGCTTTATTATATATATGAATATACACCACACACACACACACACACACACACACACACACACACACACACACACACGTATATACATATGCCTATAGATTCATCTATACATGCACATGTATATACACACATATATCTACCTATACGGAGCCTTGGTGGCGCAGTGGTTAACAACTGGGCTGCTAATCAAGAGGTCAGTAGTTCGAGTCCACCAGCTGCTCCTTGGAAACCCTATGGGGCAGCTCTACTCTGTCCTAAAGGGTTGCTATGAGTTGGAAATGACTCAACGGCAATGGTTTTTTTTTTGTTTTTGTTTTTATTTTTATCTACCTATACATATATATGTATACATGCCTACATATGTAACCACACATGTATTTTTTTGGTTGTTGTTGCAAAATTGTATATGTTACAGTATTTACCAAAAAGTCCTTTATTGTTGTGCGCTTCTTAGTGATGTCATTTACCTTGGTCAGGTTGTGCACAGTTCATCCACCTTCAGTGTTACCTTTCCCATCACCAAAAATAACGGGTGTCTACTATTTAGAGAGTGATTCTCTCTTCCTCCCCCCCATCCCTGGTAACCACCAATGAACATTGGTTTCTGTATGCATACCTATTCTTGTCTTTTTGTCAAAGTGAGATCATACAATATTTGTCCTCTGTGATTGACTTATTTCATTTAGCATAATGTCCTCCATATTCATCCACATTATAAGATGTTTGGAGGACTCATCATTATTCTTTATGGCTACGTAGTATTCCCTTGTATGTATATACCACACATTTTACTTATCCATTCATTCATTCGTCATGGGCACTTAGGCTGTTTCCATCTTTTTGCTATTGTGAAGTGCTGCAGTGAACATAAGTGTGCGTATGTCTGTTTATGTCACTTCTGTTAGGTCTCTAGGGTAATATATATACCTAGGAGTGGGATTGCTGGATCATAAGGTAGTTCTATTTCTAGTTTTTTGAGGACGTGCCGTACTGTTTTCCACAGTGGTTGTACCATTTTACATTCCCACCAGCAGTGTATAAGGGTTCCAATCTCCCCATATTCTTACCAGCATTTTCTGCTTTCTCTTTTTTGATCAGTGCCATTTTAGCAGGGGTGGGATTATATCTGATTATTGTTTTGATTTGCATCTCTCTAATGGCTGTTGATCGTGAGAATCATCTCCTGTGTTTGTTGGAAACTTGAATGTCCTCTTCGGTGAAGTATCTGTTCATGTCCTTTGCCCATACTTTAATTGAGTTGTTTGTCTTTTGTTGTTGAGCTGTTGAAGTTTTCTGTATATTTTAGAGATTAGACCTTTATCAGATATGTTGTTACCGAATATTTTTTTCCAGTGTGTAGGTTGTCTTTTTACTCTTTTTGATAAAGTCTTTTGACAAGCATAAGTATTTGATTTTTATGAGGTCCCAGTTACCTAATTTGTCTTCTGCTCTTCATGCATTTATTCTTACGTTTGATAGTTTTTGTTTGTTTGTTTGTTTTAATTCGGTTCCATAGTTTTGTCCCTATGTTTTCTTAGCATTTAGGTCTTTGGTCCATTTTGAGTTAATTTTTGCGTATGGTATAGGTCCTGCTTCATTTTTCTGCAAGCAGATATCCAATTTTGTCAGCACCATTTGTTAAAGAGACTGTTTGTTCTCCATTAAACGGACTTCAATTTGTTGTCGAAAATCAGGTGTCCATAGACGGATGGATTTATTTCTGGGTTCTCAGTTCTATTCCATTGATTTATGTGTCTGTTGTTGAAGCAGTTCCAGGCTGTTTTGATTACTGTAGCTGTATAATATGTTTTGAGATCAGGAAGTGAGGCCTCTTACTTTTTTTTCCTTCAATATTGCTTTAGCTAGGTGGGAGGGAGAAGGAAAAGGAAGAAAGGAGAAAAAAATGGTTCAGCAGGAGCCAGCTGGTGGGGTGGGGCAGACCTGGGTTGATGGTGAGCTGGTGGCTCTCTAGCCAAGGTGGTGTGGCATGGCCCCTTGGGAAGGGGTGGAGGTGGTTTAGGGGGCAGAGGGGTGAGTGGTGGGAAAGCGTGTTTCTCTGGTTACCAAGTGCTCTGTCTCCTGTTGGGAGCTCCGTGATGTTGCCTTCCTGTACTCCCTGTCTGGGGTCGTTGCTGGCTGTGTTTCAAGATGGTGACACTATGCTGTGTTAGTTGGCAGGGGACCTCCACTCCGTAGCTGTCCTCATTCTGTTTTCCTTCAGTTTCTTCTTACATTCAGTGTTTGATCTAGTTCTTTATCTGTTCATTTGATGCCTAGGGTTCCAGGATTGACATTTGTATCTGTTTTACTTAGTTTTTCAGGTCTTTGCTACAGAGGGACAGCATGATCTGTCTGTCTAGGGTGCCATGTTGGCTCCGCCTCCTCTCTTTCTTCTTTCATGCGGGCACTTATTGCTTTGAACTTTTCTCTGAGCTCTGCTTTTGCTGCATCCCATAGATTTTGGTATGTTGTGTTTTCATTTTTATTTGATTCTAAGTATTTTTTAATTTCACTCTTTTTTTTTAACTTTTTTTTTGTTGTGATTTTGATGGAAGTTTACAGAGCAAATTAGTTTCTCATTCAGAATTTTATACACAAATTGTTTCATGGCATTGGCTGCAATCCTGCATTGTGTCGGCACTCTCCCCCTTTCCCTTTCCACTCCGGGTTCACCGTGTCCATTTGTCCAGTTTTCCTGTCCCCTCCCACCTTCTTATCTTTATTTCTGGGCAGGTGTTGCCCAGTTGATCTCGTATACTTGATTGATCTAAGAAGCACGTTCCTCAGGTTTGCTATTTGTCTTATAGGCCTCCCTAATCTTTGGCTGAAAGATGAACTTCAGGAGTGGCTTTAAGTCTGAGTTAGAATGGTGTCCCAGGACCATAGTCTCCGGGGTTCCTCCAGTCTCTGTCAGACCAGTTAAGTCTGGTCTTTTTTTGTAAATTTGATCATTTGTTCTACATTTTTCTCCTGCTCTGTCCAGGACCCTCTACTGTAATCTCAGTGAGAGCAGTCGGTAGTATTAGCTGGGTGCCATCTAATTCTTCTGGTCTTGGGGTTGTGTAGGCCTTGGTTCATGTGGTCCATTCATCCTTTGGACTAATGGCTCTCTTTGGTCTTTAGTATTTTTCCCACACCTTTGATCAGGAGTAGAAGGTACAACTTCAGATAGTTGTATCTTAGATGGCTGCTCACAAGCTTTTAAGACCCCAGATGCCACTCACCAAAGTAGAATGTAGAACATCATCTTTAAGAACTGTGATATGCCAGTTGATGTAGATGTCCTCCAAGTCTGTAGTCCTTTGCCTTCAAGCCTGGGAACTTCATCCCATGTGGTGTTTAGTTATGTCTAAGAGGTTCCCCAACTGTGCCATTTGTGTGATCTGTTGTCGGTATTAATATCTGAGGTGCACCTGCAATCGTGTATTTAGAAATTTCCACCTCCAAACCTGTATCTGCTGGTGGGCATGTTCCCTTACCCCCTCCCTCACCTCATATCTATCCATCTATCTATGTATCAATTCGTAGATTATTATTTGTTGATTCTATTGTTGCAGGATTGTCTATGCTATAGTAGTTACCATAAAAAAAAAAAAAAAAAACAACTCGTTGCCATTGAGTCGATTCCCACCCATAGGAACCCTATAGGACAGAGTAGAACTGCCTCATAGGGTTTCAAACTTTTGGTTAGCAGCCATATCACTTAACCACTGTGCTACCAGGGCTGCATAGTTACCATAGTTGTCCTTTATTCCTGCATTCCTCTCAGTGTCCTCTCTTGCCTTGGTCATATTGTGCTGACTCCTCCCATATTGTGTATTGCCTTTCCTTTCACCAGTATTAACTCGTGCCTCCTATCTCTTTGGTGATTTTTCCTTCTTTCCCCTCTCATTCTTGGTAACCATCAAAGAGTCTTTTTTTTTTTTCCTTTTCTAGTGCATAAACCTTTTGTTGTTACTTTATAAAAGAGGTCTCATACAATATTTGTCTTATTGTGATTGACTTACTTCACTCACCATAATGCCCTCCAGATTCATCAGTGTTATATTTCGCAGATTCGTCATTGCTCTTTCTCATTGTGTAATTTCACTCTTGATTTCCTCTGTGACCCAATAGTTTTTTTAGTAGTATGTGATTTAGTTTCCACTTATTTTTTCCCCATTATTCTTCCTGTTACTGATTTCTAGATTCATACTGTTATGGTCTGAGAAGATGCTTTGTAGGTTTTCCATCTTTTTAAATGTATTGAAGTTCACTTTGTGGTCCAAAATATGGTCTGTTCTGGAGAATGTTCCATTTGCATTGGAGAAGAAAGTGTGTTGTGCTACTCTTGGGTGTTGTGTTCTATGTATGTCTGTGAGGTCCTGTTGGTTAATAGTGTTATAGTCTTTTACATCTTTATTGATTTTCTTTATAGTTGTTCTGTTGTCAAAAGTGGTGTATTGAAATTTCATACTGTTATTGTAGACCTGTTTGTTTATTTCTCTTTTTAATTCTGTTAGAGTTTGCTTTATAAATTTTGGGGCTCTGGCATTGAGTGAATAAATATTTATAATTGTTATGTCTTCTTGGTGAATTGTCCCTTTTGTCATTATATAATGTCCTTCTTTGTCTCTTACCATGGATTTTGTCTTACAGTCTATTTTTTCAGATATTAATACTTCTACTCTTACTCTCTTTTGTTTACTTGTTTGCATGGTATGTTTTTTCCATACTTTTATTTTTAACCTATTTATGTTTTTGTGCCTAATGTGTGTCTCTTAGCTAACTTATTGATGGGTTGTGCCTTTTTATCCATTCTGCTACACTCTGTCTCTTGACTGGTGAATTTAATCCATTTATGTTTAGTGTGATTATCAACAGGGAAGAATCTACTGCAGCCATTTTGTTATGCTTTTTTGTGTGTGTGTTAATAATAGTTTCTCTGTTCTTCTTTATTTCTGTGCTGAGTTCTTTTTGTATATAAATTTTCTTTTTCTTCCATTTTTTTTTTTTTGTGTCTACTGAGTATTTTTCTTCTTTACTTTGGTGAATAGATTTGTTAATTTTTTTTGTGGTTACCATGAAGTTTGCATTTAACATCTTACATTTAAAACGTCCTGTTATATCTTGAAATTGCCTTAACTTCCTCTCCATATGGTATTTCTTTAACTACATCAGTCATTCACCCTTCTGTTTTGATGGTGTAATCAATTACAACTTTGTATCCTTGATTCTCTGTAATTATTTATTAGCTTTATTTCTATGTTGTTATATCTCCACCTGCCTGGGTATCAGGGCGATGCTGTCATGTATCTTAACCTCATGTTGTTGTCTTATGTCTTTGGTTTTCTATCTGAAGGACTCCGTTTAATATTTCTTGTAGGGATGGTTTGGTGGGTTACAAATTCCCTTAATTTCTGCTTATCTGAGAATGTCCTAATTTCTTCCCCATTTTTATTTATTTATTTTTTCCCATACAAAAATTTATACATACCTTGTTATGTGACCCTAATTGCTCTTCCCATACTGTGACAGCACACTCCTCCTTTCCATCCCTGATTCCCCATGTCCATTCAACCAGCTCCTAAACCTGTCTGCCTTCCCATCTTACCTCTGGACAGAAGCTGTCCGTTTAGTCTCTTGTATCTACTTGAGCTAAGAGGCACACTCCTCACAAGTATCACTTTATGTCCCACAGTCCAGTCCAATCCCTGTCTGAAGAGTTGGCCTCGGGAATTGTTTTAGTTCTGCTGATAGAGAATCCAGGGGCCATGTTTTCCAGGGTTCTTCCAGTCTCAGTCAGACCATTAAGCTGGTCTCCTTACTAGAATTTGAGTTCTGCACCCCACCTTTCTCCTGCTCCATCTGGGACTCTCTGTTGTGTTCCCTGTCAGGGCAGTCTTTGGTGGTAGCTGGGCACCATCTAGTTCTTCTTGTCTCAGGCTAATGAAGTCTCTGGTTTATGTGGCCCTTTCTGTCTCTTGGGCTAATACTTTCCTTGTGTCTTTGGTGTTCTTCATTCTCCTTTACTCTAGGTGGTTGGGACCAATTGATACATCTTAGATGGCTGCTTGCAAGTTTTAAGATCCCAGATGCCACTCACCAAAGTAGGATGCAGAACATTTTGTTAGTAAGCTTTGCTATTCCAATTGACCTAGCTATCCCCTGAAAGCATGGTCCCCAGAACCCTACCCCTGCTACTCTGTCCGACAAAGTGTTTGATTATATTCAGGAAACTTCTTAGCTTTGGTTTAGTCCAGTTGTGCTGACTCCCCGTGTAGGGTGTGCTGTCCTTCCCTTCACCTAAGATAATTCTTATCTACTATCTAGTTAGTAAATAACCCTCATCCTCCCTCCGCATCCTCGTAACCATCAAAGAATGTCTTATTCTGTGTTTAAGCTTTTTCTTGAGTTCTTATAATAGTGGTCTTATACAATATCTGTCTTTCTGTGACTGACTAAATTCACTCAGCATAATGACCTCCAGATTCCTACATGTTATAAGATGTTTCATTGCTTCATTGTTGTTCTTTATTGTTGCGTAGTATTCCATTGTGTGGATATACCATAATTTGTTTATCCATCCGTCCGTTGATCTTTTTGCTATTGTGAACAGTGCTGCAGTGAACATGGGTGTGCATGTATCTATTCGTGTGATGGCTCTTATTTCTGTAGGATGTATTCCAAGCATAGCTGGATTGTATGGTATTTCTAGCTTTTTAAGGAAGCGCCAAATCAATTTCCAAAGTGGTTGTACCATTTTACATTCCCACCAACAGTGTATAAGTGTTCCAGTCTCTCCACACCCTCTCCAGCATTTATTATTTTGTGTTTTTTGGATTAAGGCTAGCCTTGTTGGGGTGAGATGATATCTCATTGTAGTTTTGATCTGCATTTCTCTACTGGCTAATGATCGTGAGCATTTCTTCATGTGTCTGTTAGCCACCTGAATATCTTCTTTGGCAAAGTGCCTGTTCATCTTTGCGCATTTTTTAATTGGGTTATTTGTCTTTTTGTTGTTGAGGTTTTGCAATATCTTGTAGATTTTAGAGATGAGACGCTGATCGGATTTGTCATAGCCAAAAATTTTTTCCCAGGCTATAGGTTGTCTTTTTACTCTTTCGGTGAAGTCTTGATGAGCATAAGTTTGATTTTTAGGGGCTCCCATTTATCTAGTCTCTCTTCTGGTGCTTGTGCATTGTTACTTATGGTTCGTATTGTGTTTATGCCATGTATTAGGGCTCCTAGTGTTGTCTCTATGTTTTCTTCCATTATCTTGTTTTTGATTTTATATTTAAGTTAGTTATATTAAGTTATATTTGAGTTAGTTTTTGTGCATGGGTCTTGTTTCAGTTTTTTCCAGATGGATAGTTATGCCAGCACCATTTGTTAAAGAGACTGTCTTTTCCCCTAGTGGACTTTGGGACTTTATCAGATATCAGCTGCTCATAGCTGGATGAATTTATGTCTGGATTCTCAATTCTGTTCCATTGGTCTATGTATCTGTTGTTGTACCAGTAGCAGGCTGTTTTGACTACTGTGGCCGTATAATAGGTTCTAAAATCAGGTAGTGTGAGGCCTCCCACTTGGTTCTTCTTATTGAGTAATGCTTTACTTATTCGAGGCCTCTTCCCTTTCCATATGACGTTGGTGATTTGTTTCTCCATCGCATTAAAAAATGCTGGTGGAATTTGGATTGGGATTGCATTGTATCTGTGAATTATTTTTTTGATATGTTGGTGAATTCTATTAGCTAAAATTTTGTTGAGGATTTTTGCATCAATGTTCATGAGGGATATTGGTCTGTAATTTTCTTTTTTTGTGGTGTCTTTACCTGGTTTTGGTATCAGGGTTATGCTGGCTTCATAGAATGAGTTTG
>NW_004444056.1:6577367-6598015 GCF_000243295.1 Trichechus manatus latirostris | reverse complement strand
CATGGTGAATTATTTTTTTGATATGTTGCTGAATTATATTGGCTAGAATTTTGTTGGGGATTTTTGCGTCCATGTTCACGAGGGATATCGGTCTGTAATTTTCTTTTTTTTGTGGTGTCTTTACCTGGTTTTGGTATCAGGGTTATGCTGGCTTCATAGAATGAGTTTGGGAGTATTCCATCTTTTTCTATGCTCTGAAATACTTTTAGTAGTAGGGGTGTTAACTCTTCTCTGAAAGTTTGGTGGAATTCTCCAGTGAAACCATCCAGGCCAGGGCTTTTTTTTTGTTGGGAGTTTTTTAATATCCTTTTCAATCTCTTCTTTTGTTTTGGGTTTATTTAGTTGTTCTGCCTCTTTTGTGTAGTTTAGGTAGGTAGTGAGTTTCTAGAAATTTGTCCATTTCCTCTAGGTTTTCAAATTTGTTAGACTACAGTTTTTCATACTATTCTGTTATGATTCTTTCAATTTCGGTTGGGTCCGTTGTGATATCACCCATCTCATTTCTTACACAGGTTATTTGCTTCCTCTCCTGTTTTTCTTTTGTCAGTTTGGCCAGTGGTTTATCAATTTCGTAGATCTTTTCAAAGAACCAGCTTTGGGTCTTGTTAACTCTTTCAGTTGTTTTTCTGTTCTCTATTTCATTTAATTCTGCTCTAATTCTTATTATTTCATTTCTTCTGGAGCTTGAGGGCTTCTTTTGCTGCTCTCATTCTACTTGTTCCAGTTGTAGGGTTAATGTTTTGATTTTGGGCCTTTCTTCTTTTTGGATGTGTGAATTTATTGCTATCAACTGATCTCTGAGCACTGTTTTTACTGTGTCCCAAAGGTTCTGGTAGGATGTGTTTTCATTGTCATTTGATTCTGTGAATTTCTTTATTCCATCCTTAATTTCTTTTATAACCCCGTAGTTTTTGAGCAAGGTGTTGTTCAGTTTCCATGTGTTTGACTTTTTTCCTTGCTTTTTCTGTTTTTGATTTCTACTTTTATGGCTTTATGGTCAGAAAAGATGCTTTGTAATATTTTGATGCTTTGGATTTTGTTATGGCTTGCTTTATGGCCTAATATGTGGTCTGTTCTGATGAATGTTCCATGTGAGTTGGAAAAGAAAGAATACTTGGCTGCTGTTGGGTGGAGTGTTTGGTATATGTCTATGAGATCAAGTTGATTGATTGTAGCATTTAGCTCTTCCATGTCTTTGTTGAGCTTCTTTCTGGATGTTCTGTTCTTCACCGAAAGTGGTGTGTTGAAGTCTCCTACTACTGTTGTGGAGCTGTCTATCTCTCTTTTCAGTGCTGTTAGAGTTTTATTTTATGTATTTTGGAGCCGTCGTTGGGTGCGTAAATATTTATTATAGTTATTTCCTTCTGGTGTATTGACCCTTTAATCATTATATAGTGTCTTTCCTTATCCTTTGTGGTGGATTTTACTTTAAAGTCTGTTGTGTCAGAGATTAATATTGCCACTGCTGCTCTTTTTTGAGTGTTATTTGCTTGATATATTTTTTTCCCATCCTTTGAGTTTTATTTTGTTTGTGTCTTTAAGTTTAAGGTGTGTCTCTTGTAGGCAGCATATAGATGGATCGTGTTTTTTTTATTGAGTATGCCTCTCTTTGTCTCTTTATTGATGTATTTAGTCCATTTATATTCAGCATAATTATTGATAGGTATGAGTTTAGTGCTATCATTTTGATGTCTGTTTTTGTGTGTTGTTCAGTTTCTGCGTTCCACTTTATTTTCTGTGCTGAGTCATTTTTCTTTATGTATTTTCTTTTCTTCATTGTTGATTTTGTTTTTGCTGAGTCTTTATATTTTTCTAGTTTTTTATTTTGACTTGTAGAAGTGTTAGTTTCGTTTGTGGTTACCTTAATATTTACCCCTGTTTTTCTAAGTTTATACCAGCCTTTTATTTCTTTATGTCACCTTGACTTCCTCTCCGTATGAAAGACTATGTCTACATTTTTTAAGTCCTTCTTTTTTGTTTTAATGTTGTCATCTTTTTTGTATTAACATCTATTTCCCTATTTTCAGTGTTTTCGCTTTGATTTACTGTTGTGACTTCCCTATCTTGGTTGATATCTCAGTGCTCTGTCCTGTGTTCTAGTCTTGGGTTGTTATCTGATGTTACTGATTTTCTAACCGGAGGACTTCCTTTAGTATTTCTTGTAATTTTGGTTTGGTTTTTGCAAATTCCCTAAACTTCTGTTTATCTGGAAATGCCCTAATTTTGCCATCATATTTGAGAGACAGTTTTGCTGGATATGTAATTCTTGGCTGGCAGTTTGTTTCCTTCAAGGCTTTATGTATGTCATCCCATTGCCTTCTTGCCTACATGGTTTCTGCTGAGTAGTCTGAACTTATTTTTATTGATTCTTCTTTGTAGATGACTTTTTGTTTATCCCTAGCCACTCTTAAAATTCTCTCTATATCTTTGGTTTTGGTGAGTTTGATTATTATATGTCTTGGTGACTTTCTTTTGGGATCTACCTTATGTGGGGTTCGATGAGCATCTTGGATACATATCTTGTCATCTTTCACGATATCAGGGAAGTTTTCTGCCAACAAATCTTCAACAATTTTCTCTGTATTTTCTGTTATCCCTCCTGTTCTGGTACTGCAGTCACTCATAGGTTATTCTTCTTGATAGAGTCCCACATAATTCTTATGGTTTCTTCATTTTCTTTTAATCCTTTTATGTGGTTTTTCCTCAAATAAGTTGGTGTCAAGCGTTTTATCTTCAGTGTCACTAATTCTGACTTCCATTGCCTCAATTCTGCTCCTATGACTTTCTATTGAGTTGTCTAATTCTGAAATTTTATTGTTAATCTTCTGGATTTTTGATTGCTGTCTCTCTATGGATTCTTGGAGCCTGTTAAATTTGTCATTATGCTCTTCTCAATCTTTTTAATTTCCTCTATTGCATGTCCTGCGTTTTGCTTAATTTCCTTCCTGATCTCTTGAAGAGTTCTGTATATTAATTTTTTGTATTCTGCATCTGGTAATTCCAAGAAATTTTCCTCCTATGGAAAATGTCTAGATTCTTTATGTTGGCAGCTTGCTGAAGCCATCATGGATTGCCTCTTTACGTGATTTGATATTGACTGTTGTCTCCGAGCCATCAGTAAGTTACTATATTTATTTATTTTATGTTTGCTTACTGTGTCCTAGTTTCTTGTTTTGTTTTGATATGCCCAAGTACGCTGCTCATGTGAACTAGTTTGATTATTGGCACCTTTGAAGCTCTAATGTCCTGTCACCAGGTGATTAGATCTTTTACTAGGTATGTGAGCTCAGGAGTCTGCCCACTCCTCCTGTATGGATTCAGCTCAGGTGCCCAGGTAGATAGCCACCAAGTGTGTGGTATAGGCTCTCATTTACAGTCCTAGATAGGCATGGATGATGGGTGTAGGCACAGGCATTTGGCTGCAGCATGGGGACACACTCTGAGCAAGGCAGAAGGCTGACAGCCGCCCCCGAGTGTCCAGGAGGAAGGTGTGTCCCTGTTCCCTAGAGCCCGTAGGTGGGTGGGTTTTGCAGCCGGTCTGTGAGCACCTAATGCTGTCGGCTGTAAGGACTGGGGGGCACCTCTTTTTCATGGGCCCCTATCGCAGGTGGCTAGGTGGCGTAGGTGGAGCCACCAGTCCTCAGTCCCCTGATGTGGGTAGGTGAAGACCTTGCTTAATTGGCAGAGCAGTGTCAAATGTCAAGAACCTGCCACTTCACAGCTGAAACAATTGAAGTTAGACTTCTGGCATGTACTGTGTAGTATTGCGGTAACGAGGGCCTATGCTGTTGAGATGGGCCCGCACAAGTCTATGCAGGAGGAAGGGCACTTCCCCGTTTTTAATTTTGCTGAATATATAATTCTTGGTTGACAGTTCTTTTCTTTCTGGTTTTTGTATATGTCATCCCATTGTCTTCCTGCCTCCATATTTTCTGATGAAGAATCTGAGTTTAATATTATTGGGGCCCCTTTGTAGGTGATATTTCTCTTTTTACGTGCTGCTCTTAAAATTCTTTCTCTGTCTTTGGATCTGAAAAGTGTGATTCTAACATAAAACATTTATTTTTGTTCCCTAGTTTCACATCACCTGCCCCTTCAGCCCTGTGTGCTGCTTAGCATCTCACGCCTTTGGGATTGGACAGCTGCCCAGCCCTCTTCTAATTCCTCACGTGCTACATGAGTTTACTGTTGTCCCTTGAATAGGTGCTTGCATTTAACAGAAGACTCTTGGAGAGTAGGAAGCTTTGAGAGTTGAGGTAGCTTCTTCCTCTTCTGGAAGACCAAGTGGGTTTGAGGGTGGGAGTCCTTGGCAGCTCCCACTGCTGTCATGGGCTCTATCCCACTGACCCCTGACCTTGACTCTGCCACATGGGGAAGTAAACGGAGTGGAGGGTCAGAGGGTGCAGCCATGGGTTAGGAGGAGGAAAGAGAAGGAAATGCAGACCCAGCTCACCGGGTGCTCATTGCTAAGGAGGAAGGAGGGTGCCAACACGCGGTGCCACCCCTGTGTTCTCCGTGTGCCAGTACGTGTGCGCACCGAGATTCCAGGGACACAGAGATGGCGCCCTGCCTGCAGAGGTTAGTGAGCCAGTGGTGGTGGTTAGCTGCCGTGAGTCAGCGCCGACTCGTGGCGACCCCGTTTACAACAGAACAAAACGTTGCTTGGTCCCATGCGATCTTCAGGATGATTGGTATATGTGAGTTCACTGTTGCGGCCACTGCGTGTTTTGAGTGCCCTCCAACCTAGAGGCTCATCTCTCAGCACTCTGTTGGACAGTATTCTGTTGTGATCCACTGGGTGTTCATTGGCTAATTTTCTGAAGTAGATCACCAGGCCTTTCTTCCTAGTCTGAGTTCGGAAGGTCCACTGAAATCTGCCTACCATGAGTGTCCCTGGTGGTGTTTGAAATGCCAGTGGCATAACTTCCAGTATCACAGCAACATGCAAGCCACTACAGTATGACAGACTATATACGGGTGGTGGTCGTGGGCCAGAGGTGTTAAATGCAGCCATGCAATAGGTAAGTACCTCAGAATGAGTTTTACCGCCTTCTTTTCTTGCACATCTGCCTCCCTTTTCCTTCTCCCACTGCCCCCTCCCAGGTGATTGTCCGCTGTGGGAAGGGGTGGAGCCTGTGGCTGGATTTACCTCTCACATATACCAGAGGCCACAATTTAACGTGATTTTAGTCAGGGTCCAGGTCGGAAAGCAGAAAGTTCTTAGTGGAAGGCTGAAATCACAAAAGGGGGTGCTGAGGAGACCCCAAGACTCAGGCTCGCATGAAGCAGCACCGGTCCCTAGGCTGGAGAACACGTGAAGCCTGGCTTTTGGGGCCCTAAATGCTTCAAGGAGAAGCCCTCCATGGAGCTGATGTAGGATCCATTGAGTAGCAGGGTTTGGGCCACTTGGCCCTGACATCTCAGAGCAGAGCATGGCGAGTTGCCTGGGGCAGGGGCCTGTCAGACTGCTATGTGGCTCCGGGCCCACTGGCTGCCCCCACCCCTTGTTATCGGCCTCCTTGCTGCTCTCTCTGCCCACGACTTTCGTGCCTGCTGACTGCTGACTCCCTGAAAAGCCCTTCACAGTTAGGTGTCTCCAAGGGGAGGCCACGGAAGACATGGTGAGGTTCAGGGCCTGCTTTAAGACAGAACTTTCAGTACTAGGGGGGTCCGGTTGGGGCCGGACCAAGTTTAGGATCAGTGGACACAGCAAGGAAGTGATGGAGCCATTCTTGGTGTTGTTTGGTGGGGGCATGATTGCCCAGGTGAGCCATCTGTTGTTCTGAGAAGGGGCTCCTTACCCTGAGGGTAACCTTTTGTCTGAGAAGGAGCTAGGTGAGCATCCGCATTTCAGGCAGGGGGGTATTCAGGAACCTCTGAAACAAACAGCACAAATATTGGCCACTTTGGCTTCTTGGGTGAGAATTTGCTAGAACAGGAAAATCATGTTAACTAGACAGCATTGCTGGCTGGGTGTTTGCAGGTCATGCTGACTGCTGTTAGCCCAGGCCGTGGCTCAGAGAAACCTCTCCCAGCCTCTGGCGAGGTCAGTTTACTTACTTATACATCTCTTGGCACCCTGGATTGTCCAACACAGGGCTTATCACAGTTTGCAACTGCACGCATGTGTGTACACATACCCCCACACACCCCCACTCCTGTAGGGCTCTCGGATGTTCTCACCCACCACATGGGCTCTGTAGCGGGGGTACAGGCATTATTTCTCTCTGCTGGTACTTAGTGCAGAGCCTGACGCGTAGTGGGTACTTCACAAACATTTGCAGATGGACGTGGCTAGGGTTGGGGCTGGTGCCACAGGAGCTCAGAGGAGGAAGGGCTGCCCTTCTTCTGGGAGGTCAGGGAAGACCGGAGGGTATGCCTTACGCCGAGGCTTGGGCTGCATTCTGAAGGATGCAGAGGCATGTACTGGGGGCTGATGGGTGCACGGTGGTCCAGGCTCAGGGACAGTTTCTGTGCGGGGGCTTGGGCTGCATTCTGAAGGATGCAGGGGTGTGTAGTGGGGGCTGATGGGTGCACGTTGGTCCAGGCTCAGGGACAGTTGTGCGGGGGCTTGGGCTGCATTCTGAAGGATGCAGGGGCGTGTGCTGGCGGCTGATGGGTGCATGGTGGTCCAGGCTCAGTGAGAGCTGCACAGGCCTGCCAGGCCGGGGGAAGCCAGGCCAGATAGGGATGATGATCCATAGGATTTATGTGGGTGACAGGGATAGGAGCAAGATGAGGCAGCATCCTACATATTTTGGAGTACAGGGTTAGGACTTCAATCAAAGGCAGCAGAGGGCCAGTGAAGAATTCTCAGCAGGGGAATGGCAGGATCAGATTGTGTTCTAGGAAGACCAGTGCAGCTACACCGTGGAGGGGCCTGGATGGGTCAAAGTGTAGGTAGAAAAGGGGTTCAGAGGCTGAGAATACCCAGAGAGAGGACAGCGGGGTTGCTGGCAGGAGTGTGGAGTGGACCTTGACCAGGGGTCTGCGGGGAGACGCTTTTGGGACTTGTGGGGGTGGGCCTGGTGGTGTTGTGGCTGGGGGTGCTGGGACACAGGACCAGGCTGGGAAAGACGGGGGGAAGGACAGTGAACCCCTTGTCATGGCCTCCTTAATTATCTGTATGGATTATTTTTCATGAGGTTATGAGCAGGCCCTGTGTCTCTGGGTAGTACAGACGGTTAAGTGCTCAGCTGCTAACCAAAAGGTTGGAAGTTCGAGTCTATCCAGAGGCACCTTGGAAGAAAGGCCTGGCAATCTACTTCTGAAAAGTCAGCCACTGAAAACCCCATGGAGCACAGTTCTCCTCTGACGCACATGGGGTTCCCGTGAGTCAGAGTCAACTCAACAGCATGCTGTTGTGTCAGACACATCCCCTGACCCTGTTGGGCGGTGGCAGATCACAGCTGGTGCATTGACTGCAGAGCAGGCCACACAGCAGTTCCTGGGCTAAACAGATCTGCATTAATGCATACAGCTGACTCTGCAATGTGGTGAACTTCACTGTGGGCTGGCCTGTTTTCATTATGCCAAAAATTAGGCAGTAGGTTCCTGACTTCTGGTAAATCCGTTTTTTAAAATAGACCCTTGCTCTTTGCTGTAAGTCCCATTGACCCGTGAATGCACTCACCTGGGATTGGCTGCAATGTATCGTTACATACCTCATTTGCCGAGCTAGTGCTGAGAAGAGGGTCTCGGGTGGAATGGAAATGGACTAGAATTCTGCCTTACATTATTTATGTGGGGAGCAAAAGGTGGCGTTTGAAACCATTAGCCTGCTTTTGGCACCTGAACTTTTTTGTGAAATCTTTAATCGCAGAAGAAATGTTTTCCCATAGGTACATGTGCTGCCTTTAATATTGCTGCTGTTTTAAGAAAATTACCGTCAGGGTTATTCCTTTTAAGCAATTTGGGCACCAAAGAGGTCTCCACTCTCAGCAGCTAAATCTTAAATGTAAAGAACATGAAAAGGAAGTGTGTTCTGTACAACAGGCGACACATATATTATGCATCTATTAAAATGTCTTAAAATTGCAAAGTATATTGTAGACTTTTAAAAGTCTTAAAATACATAAATTATATACGATTCTAGTCAAGGAGCATAAAGAATGCTTCGTTGATTGCCTCGGAATATCTTTAAAGTTAAAATGTTCTTTCTCTCATGAATGGCAGAATGAGACGTTTGCATAATGTGGATTTGATTGGGGCATCTTTCGAGTCACAATGGGATAGATCATACTTCATCGGATCTTACTGGTCCCTGCTCTGTGGTTAGCCGAGGGTCAGAGAGGTGGGGTGAGGGTGGGGTGTTCCGTTGTCTGGCCCCCTCTGTGAGTGTCCTTGAGTGAGACACAGGTTTTTGTGACTTTCTCTGAAAGTCACCCACAAACTGGACTCCCCACCCTGCCTCTTCTCCTCCTCGTCTCTAACCTTTCAGCTCCCGCGCGCTGTCACACAAGGCTCTGGAAGAGAGAAGGCAGGGTCACTGGAACGAATGCCCTCGAATTGGCTGGCTCTGTTCTCCGCTGTCTGCATTTCTCTCTTGTCTTCGCCATTGTGGCTGCATCTCACCGAGATCGACCTCTCTGCCCTGTTGATTTTTAAAAATGGTCCAGGTGGTAGGTGCAAGGACCTTTTTGCTGGGTAGCTACCTGGGCATTTTTCCTTTTGGCAGGACAGGTGGACTTGTGATTGGGGCTCCAGTGGAACCTCGGTTGCTTAGTGAAAGGAGTTTCCGACCCAAGTTTTGGTCCTGGCTCTGCCCCAAGGTGTGGCACGTTTCTCACCGTGTCATCTGTCAAACAGACATGGCACTGCCCACCTTGCTTACTTCAGAAGCCCAAAGACTTAACGCGTGTGACAGTCACCTGTGCTGCCCAGGCCACCATCTTGCGGCTTCTTCCAGCACCTGGTGAGGCCGGCCCACGCCTGCATCCTGACTGACCACCACTGGGTGCCGGAAGTGCCTATTGGGTTGGCACGCACCACCATGCGGTTGTTGAGCACTGGCAATGTCCCAGGTGTGTCTGTCCCTCCTGGAGCATGAAATTGCCACAGCCAAAATGGGAGCCACCTGTAGCCTGCAGCCTCAGGGGGGCCAAGGCAGACTGTTGGAGAAGGATTGCAGCTTGGGTGAGCAGTGCAGGGATAGAGGGGTGCAGAGGGCGTTGAGGGAATATAGACCCCCTGTACACACACTGCGTGGTCTTGGAGCCTGAACTTGCTCCACAGAACTTGAGAGTGATGGGCCAGCTTCACACTTGCTTATCTCATCCTTGTTTGATGGTTGCAGACCAGGTGTAGGTGACCGCAGTCTGTGGACAATTTGTTGTTGTTGTTGTTAGGTGCCGTCGAGTCAGTTCCAACTCATAGTGAACCTGTGTGCAACAAAAAGAAACACTGCCTGGGCTTGCATCATCCTCACAATCGTTGTTATGTTTGAGCCCATTGTTGCAGCCACTGTGTCAGTCCATCTCGTCAATGGTCTTCCACTTTTCCGCTGACCCTCTATTTTACCAAGCATGATGTCCTTCTCCAGGGACTGGTCCCTCCTGATAACATGTCCAAAGTACGTGAGATGAAGTCTCCCCATCCTCACTTCCAAAGAGCACTCTGGCTGTATTTCTTCCAAGACAGACTCGTTTGTTCCTCTGGCAGTCTGTGGTATATTCAATATTCTTCACCAACACCATAATTCACATGCATCAATTCTTCTTCAGTCTTCCTTATTCCAGCTTTCATATGCCTTTGCGGCGAATGAAAACACCATGGCTTGAGTTAGGCACACCTTAGTCCTGAAAGTGACGTCTTTGCTTTTCAACACTTTAAAGAGGTCTTTTGCAGCAGATTTGATTTCTTGACTCTGGTTTCATGGGCATTGATTGTGGATCCAAGTAAAATAAAGTCCTTGACAATGTCAGTCTTTTCTCTTTTTATCATGATGTTGCTTATTGGCCCAGTTGTGAGAATTTTTGTTTTCTTTATGTTGAGGTGTAATCCATACTGAAGGCTGTGGTCTTTGATCTTCATCAGTAATGCTTCAAGCCCTCTTTACTTTCAGTAAGCAAGGTTGTGCTGTCTGCATATCACAGGTTGTTAATGAGTCTTCCTCCAATCCTGATGCCGTGTTCTTCTTCATATAGTCTAGCTTCTTGGATTGAGTCCAGCATACAGGTTGAATAAGTATGGTGCAAGGATACAGCCCTGACGCACACGTTTCTTGATTTTAAACCACGCAGTATCACCTTGCCCTGTTCAAATGACTGTTTCTTAGTCTGTTTACAGGTTCCACCTGAGCATAGTCAAGTGTTCTGGAATTCGCATTCTTCACAATGTTATCCATAAGTTGTTATGATCCACACAGTTGAATGCCTTTGCACAGTCAATAAAACACAGGTAAACATCTTTCTAGTATTCTCTGTTTTCAGCCAAGATCCATCTGACATCAACAATAATAGCCCTCGTTCCCTGTCCTCCTTCTGAATCCAGCTTGAACTTCTGGCAGTTCCATCGATGTACTGCTGCAGCTACTTTTGAATGATCTTCAGCAAAATTTTACTTGTGTGTGATATTGATAATATTGTTCAATAACTCCCGCATTCTGTTGGCTAACCTTCTTTGGAATAGGCACAAATATGGATCTCTTCCAGCTGGTTGGAGCCCTAGTGGTGCAGTGGTTAAGAGTTGAGCTGCTATCTAAAAGGTCAGCAATTCGAATCCACCAGCTGCTCCTGGGAAACCCTCTGGGTCAGTTCTGCTCTGTCCTGTAGGGTCACTATGAGTCGGAATCAACTTGACAGCAATGGGTTTGGTTTTTTTGGTTTCCAGTTGGTTGGCCAGATAGCTTGTCTTCCAGATTTCTTGGCATAGATGAGTGAGCACTTCCAGTGCTGCATCTGTTTGAGACATCTCAGTTGGTATTCCATCATTTCCTGGATCCTTGTTTTTTGCCAATGCCTCTAATGCATCTTGGACTTCTTCCTTCAGTACCATCAGTTCTTGATTATGTGCTACCTCCTGAATGAAATGTTTGAACATCGACCAATTCTTTTTGGTACAGTGACTCTGTGTATTCCTTCCATCTTCTTCTGATGCTTCCTTCATCACTCAATATTTTGCCCAAAGAATCCTTCAAATTGCAACTTGAGGCTTGAATTTTTTCTTCAGTTCTTTCAGCTTGAGAAATGTTGAGCATGTTCTTCCTCTTTGGTTTTCTAACTCCAGGTCTTTGCACTTTTCATTGTAATATTTCACTTTGTCTTCTCGAGCTGCCCTTTGAAACCTTCTGTTCAGCTCTTTTACTTCATCGTTTCATCCATTCACTTAAGCTACTCTACGTTCAAGAGCAAGTTTGAGAGTCTCTTCAGACATCCATTTTGGTCTTTTCTTTCTTTCCTGTCTTTTTAATGACCTTTTGCTTTCTTCATATATGATGTCCTTGATTTCTTCCCACAACTTGTCTGGTCTTCGGTCATTAGTGTTCAGTGTGTCAAATCTATTTTTGAGATAGTCTCCAAATTCAGGTGGGATATACTCAAGGTTGTATTTTGATTCTGGTGGACTTGTTTTAATTTTCTTCACCTTCAACTTAAACTTGCATATGAGCAATTGATGGTCTGTTTGCAGGTGGCCCCTGGCCTTGTTCTGACAGATGATATTGAGCTTTTCCATTCTCTTTCCACAGATGTAGTCGATTTGATTCCTGTATTTTCCATCCGGTGAAGTCCACGTGTATAGTCGTTGTTTATGTTGGTTGAAACTCTGGACAATAATCAAATACAGTGTGCTTCTTTAGGGAGTCTAGGACCCAAGGGTCTACCCTGCAGCTAGAGTCTCATACAGAATCAGGAAAGTGGCCAGTGCCCAGCTGGTGCTCTGTGCCATCCTGCCCCCCCTAAGGTAGCCTCACCTGCTCCACGCAGACACCATGTATGGCGGTTCTGGTATCGGACCCATCCCATGGGGAGGATGTGGACGGACAGAGTCCCACAGCGGTGACAGAAGAGGCAGTCGTGTGGGAACACTGGTTTCCTGATTTAGGCTTCACCTTTGCCCAGTTTGGGAGAAGACAGTCACAGGGATTACATGTGCCCAGGAGTGTACCAGTGGCGTACACATATTACCTTTTCATTCGTCCTCACCTCTGCCACTGAGCGGGTGCCGTGATTCACCTATTTCAGGTTGGCACGTGCTCAGAGAGGCTGGGCGGCTGGTCCAGGGTCCTGCAGCACACACGGGGCAGCGGTGGGATCTCCACGCACATCTGCCTCCCCAGGGACCTCAGCCATGGGCTCCTGGGGTAATGGACAGAGCCCCTGGAAGCTAGCCCGTTAACTCCCGGGTGTATACACCTGCCTTTACATCCTCCTGGAGAGAGCTGGGAGGTGGGCTGGGCCAGTATGGTCCTCAGGTGGGCAGTAGTGTAAGGACTCGGGTGGTCTCAGCTGCAGCAGCCTGTTCTCCTGTGGGGCTGGGAGTCAGTGACGTTGGCCCTCCTGCCCCCTCCCATGGTCTGTAAGGCAGCCTTTCTCCTCAGGGAACAGGAGCTCCTTCCTCCTTCCTGAGTCCCCGGTGGGTGGGCAGGCGCATGGCCTTGAATTAGCCCACACAGGAAAACAATCGGGCCCACATCACCGAACAGCCCTGCTATTTATAGGGCAAAGAATGGGGACAAGCTTGTCCCACGGCGAGCATGCTGGGACCTAGGGAGAAGGTTCTCTGTGGAGCCTTGTCCCTGGCTGCTGAACGGTGCCTTGTTGTGGCCCAAGAGGGTGATGGAGCAGCTGCCCTCTGCTGTCCTCTTCAGCTCCCGCCCCGAGTGGATATGAGCCCCTGAGAGGGACAGACGTGGCCTTGGCAGGGAGAGGTCCTCAGTGAGGAGTGGTGCAGTGCCAGCAGTGTCCTGAGTGTCTGTCCTTCCCGCAGCCAGGGACCCACCCGCAGGTGCAGCCTCGGGGCCAGAGGGGGCCCCACCAGCCGGGTGAGTGCAGACCCCCAGGCTGGGGCGGTGGGACAGGGCCCACTGCAGGGCTCACAGGTAAGGCAAGCTTGGGACTTCAGGGTCAAGGCTCTTGTTGCCAGAAGCCCAGCATTTTATTATTTCTGCAAACCATCTTGGATCTGTAGGCTTCTGTTGTTTGTGTTTCTTGCCACTCACGAGGAGTGTGTGAGAGGAAGTTGAATAAGCAGGTGTTCCTTCTAGTGTAAAGACCTCTGATGGCTTGGAAAGGCCAGCAGTTCCCTCCTTCTTGGCAAGTGACCTCAGCCTGAATGACCACCAGTTCTCCTCTGTAGGATCTGGAGGAGAAGCACGCACGGGTGGGCTTTACCCCAGAGTTTTCCACGTTCGCGCCTTAAAGGGAGCAGCATGTACAGATGGCCATTGGTGAGCAGTCTGTCTGTCGGGAACTGTACCTGAGCCATCACAGACTGAGGTTTAGGGCTGTATTTCCAGGTGCTTTCCCGAGGTTGGCTGTTTCTGGTCCCTTTTCCTTGGGCAACTGGTGAAATAGCCACACACAACGAGTATCATCACAACAGATAGCGATGCTGTGTTTCCTTGGGCTTGTTCCTGTGCATTGCGCCTTGTAAAGCTAGTCATGTTACTTTATTGTTGTCATTGTATTCAGTTTTTGCTTTCTTGGTTTTGCCTGAGCTCTGTACAGGAGCGGAGGGGTGCCTTGGGTGCCCAGCGCGGAGAGCGAGTGCCCGGCCTGCGACCTGTGTGAGCAGGTGTGGCCCCATGGTGGGTGCGCCCAGTCCGCAGGCTCAGTGGGTGACATGCAGGCAGGGCTGGGGCAGGTGAAGCATAGGTGGAGCCCCTGAAACTTGCTGACTGCGGCTCTGCTGGCTCAGCGTGAAGAGATGGGTGCGGCTTGCTTTTCAAGATCTCTGTTGGGACGTCAGCGCTAGACTGGACAACCCAATGGCCATGTTCTGTGAAGCAAGGAGCACCTGGCGCAGCTCACCCGGGGTGGTTCGTGTGTGAAAGTTAGACTCCTGTGGGTGCTGCCTGGGAGGAGCATTGTCTTGGGGAGCAAGAGAGAGGCCAGAAGCAGCAAGAAAGTCCGCAGTGCCTGCCTGCAGTTGTGGTCAGTTACCTTGAGTTGGCTCTTCTGTAAAACAGAAGGAAACGCTGCCAGGTCCTGTACCATCTTCATGATGGTTGGTATTGTTAAGAATAATCAAAACTGAACAGAATTTGAACGTGAGGTTTATTCTGGGAGGTTATTCTGTACGCATATAGGGAGACCATTTTGATTCCAGTGAAGCAAATGGCTGGAAGAAGCTAGGTACAGTGAGGCTTACAAAGAGAAGAGGAGGGAGAAATGCAGAAGGTCAGCCATTGGCTAATGTGAATATGATTGACTGAACTCTCTCCTCCCGCTTTTACTGAGATCAACTGATAACAGGTCAGTGGAAGCTCTCTGCCCCTCCACTTAGCCTTGTCTTTTGAAATTCAAATTCAGCAAGCTGGGATTTGAACAGGAAGGAATGGATTTGCAACTTTGGGTGAAAGAATACCTCTGGTGTATGAATTTTGGTCAGGGATTTCTTTAAAGTGAGGTATTTGGTTTTGTGAGTAAGAAAACCCCAAAATCAAAGCAAGATATCTGCTGTCAGTTTCTCTGCTTGATGTTTCTGCCTTCCTGATCATGACTCAGTTAGAATCTTTGATCACTAAGCATTGGTGGGGCACCAACCTAGGTTCTTCTCATCTCATAAATACTGCTTTATGGGGTACTTTTTCGCAAAATATGTTGTTTTTGTTGGTACTTTAGCTTCTTGTCTTCATTGTTCCTGTAGTCGGAATGAGACTTGTTGCTGTACCTTAGATGGCCACTCGCAAGCCTTTAGGACCTCAAATGTCGGGTAGCTTAAACTCGCTGCCATCAAGTGGATTCCAACTCATGGTGACTCTATAGGACAGAGTAGAACTACCCCCATTGGGTTTCCAAGGCTGTAAACCTTTAGAGAAACAGACTGCCACATCTTTCTTCCGTGCAGTGACTGGTGGCTCAGTGGTTAAAGTGCTCGGCTGCCCAGCAGCTTAGTGGCTTGATAATTATACAAAAGATTAGGATGAGGAGAATGCATACACCAATGGTTTGAAAGTCTTGTCTCATCCATAAATCTAAATCGAACCATGAAACCAGTCACAAGAAGATTTAAGAGGCATGTCTGCAGCACGCATTACCTCTCTAGTCATGAACTTCTCCTAAAACTATGTCTCACTATGCTTCCACTTAGGTGTCACTAATATGTCCACAACAGTTTTCTTTTATCAAAGCACAAACTCCTCTTTGGGAAGAAGGTAAATAATCAAGAGCTAATCTATTTTATATTGTAATTATCTTTCTCTGTACTATTTCAGAGAGAGTGTGTGTAGCGTGGTCTATGTTATTAACAGAGCCACCTTGTTTAATATCATTTGTAAGCTTAAAATGTGTGTGTGTGTGTGTGTGTGTGTGTGTGTATTTTTTTACATAGTCTAAACCAATTTTAGTAACTAATGGTATTGTGGCTGTTATGGAACAGCCAATTAATGCTCACTTTGTCAGTGGACCCTGAGAGAACAACATAAACCATGTAACGAGCAATTCTAATCTGCAAGTAGAAAACACACTCATTAGTTGTCTGTGGTTTCTCAGAGACAGTGAACAAAAACCAGAATTTGATAGCCAGCAAGGGCTTACCATAATGTACTATTGAAACAAAAAAATTTCTCTCTACGGTCGCCCTCCTCTCAATCCAAAGACAATCTTAGAGCAAAGTTTTTCTAAAATGTGTCTGTTCATTTTTATCTTCGTAGGTGCAGCAAGAATGGTAATTGATCCTGTAGTCTTTGAAACTGCTTTGATGGAAGTTTTCATAAGGAACATCAGATTAAAAACTTTTAAAAGCCTCTTGAGGTCAGGAAGCCAAATCAAGAGCTTGCCATCAGAAGGATTGGCTCCTTCTCTTAAAAGCTCTCTTAAAGTTCTTGGTAAAAGTATCTGGTAATACCTGATTCTCTGAGTGCCATTCTCAAATATGATATTCCAGTCAAGGCTTGATTACATGCTGAAATTTCCAGTTATGCCCTGTTAGCAAAGGAGACAGATTCTTACTGAACTTATGCAAATAACTATGTTGCCATTAAAATAAGAACATTCATTAAGAGTTTTCCAATTCTAGATGGATTAAGGAGAGAGAAATGATGTTTCATCTTTGTTTGCATAAACATAGTTTATTAAATTATAAGTTACAGTTTAAGAGAAGAGAGAAAATTGTTTCTTATACCCAGAAAACAGAACATTAAGACATCAAGTAATATCCCCCCACATGAAACCTATAACCTTTTAGTTCACTTGGTCCTATAATTAATTTCTGTTCCGCTTATCCTGGATCAGCAGTCACGAACCCATCAACTTCCCCATAAGAATTCTGGAAATCTTGATTCAGTCTAGTGGTATAAGCATGCCATTTAGAAGTCCATGTCCAAATAGCTGGCATAGTCCTGTTTATGCGTCCTTTTTGGTGAAAAACTCTGGCCTGTAGTTTATTGCAGGAACCTTTAGGACATCATCAAAGTAAGAACTGTCTGCAGATGGTAAGACTTAAAAATATTCATGGTTAACTTATTGCTAATAATAATTCTTACAAGTGAAAGACCTGATGAGAATTCATTAAAAAGTAACGCAAAGCAAAATAAAAGTCAACCCTGAATAAAACTTTAGACAGAATATCTCTAAACATAGTTATTAACCTTATTTTATTAATTTTTGAAAATGGATAACCATAATCCTTAGTGAAAAAAAACTTTAGATGTAACATATGGTAATCCTGAGATATTACATAATATGAATATAAAGCATATAGTTAGGATATACGAAGAAAATAACCAGGATTATCAAGTTTCTAAACATCTGAATAATAATACAACTCTAGTGGTAAGCAGAGTAAACCCTTAGTTGAAACCCATTGACTTTGATGCTGCTAGATTTAAATATAGCAGCCAAGTTAGCAATTAAAAAATAATAACTAAAATCATGACTGATAATATTATGCTCTTGTTGTCTAATATTATGCAAAATATAAGAGGAGACACTGACATATAAAATTTTTAACCCAAAGAAAATTAGACACTTCTCCCAATTTGACCACACATTTCATGGAACTCATAGCACGTTAAATAAGCCTCATTTCATCCTCCATCTTGCCCCTTACCAAAAAAAGAAACCTAACCCGTTCCTGTCAAGTCGATCCCGACTCATAGCGACCCTATATGACAGAGTAGAGCTGCCCTGTAGGGTTTCCAAAGAGCAGTTGGTGGATTCGAACTGCCGACTTTTTGGTTAGCAGCCGAGCTCTTAACCACTGCGCCACAAGGGTTTTTGTGGCTTTCCATGAAATTTCAAAATTGTCAGAAGTTATCATAGGTCACTGAGATGAGTATCTTTTGAACCAAAGTGACAATAAAATATTTAAAAAATATAATTCTTATCTTTTTCAAAAGCCACGAGGTTTGATTTTCTTAGTTGAGGGCATAAAAGTTAACATAAACTCAGACAGAGAACCTTTGCCTCCTAGGCAGATTACACAGGAGAATAATTTTTCATATTATAGCTGAAGCAATAATCAGTAAACCAAAGAAACAAGACTGTCACATCTGAGCAAACACTGTTGAGATTTGAACACATTTTATAGCTTTTCAGACTCAGGTATTATAAACCAAGGCAAATAAAATTTTTCCAAGTTTTGTCATTTCGTGTGCTCTTATATGCTGGAATAAACTGACACTTTTTCTTTGGTCTGATCCAAGGGCAGATTATCCAATAGGCAAGGTAAGCACAGTGCTTACCTTGCTTACCAGATCATCTCTAGTGAACAATTGCACATTTTTTTCACCACATCAGAGATTCTGCTTCTAGGTATGGCTGGCATCTGTCTCTCTTCCAACCCCACAGTGCCTTTCTACAGAATTAAGGTCTCTTTTCAAGTTTACAGTCCCTGACAGGGCAGATGACCGAGTAAGCAGTGTAAGCACGAGCTTACTTGGGCTTACTTACTAATTTGTAGTGAGCAGTTTCACATGGGTTTCACTACATCAGAGATGTGAAATTGTTCACTACAGATGATTTGGTAAGCACGGTAAGAAGTTTACCTTGCCTATTGGGTAATCTGCCCCTGGTCTGATCTCAGAGGGTGTGCTGGGTCAGAACTGATTTCATAATATTATCAAGAGGTTATCAACATAGAATGTATTCATTATTGCTATCTCCAAATGATTTAGTAGCTGAGCATTTGATTTTGAATTAAACGTTCCTCAATTTTAATTTCTGGTATTGTTAATGTGGTTATTTACCCTTCCTGCCCCAATGCGCTCACAAACTCTTTTACGCCCCCAAAGTCTGACAAACTCTTTTACGTCCCCAAAGTTTGATGAGTGCAAAGGCATTTGGAGGCAAATAAATAAATAAATAACATTGCTTTTTTGAGAAACAAACCACCGCTTTTCCTTGAAAAGGAAAAAAATTTAAAAAGGCATGTACACAGTTGTATTCCTCTGAAACTCTTTCTTCTCAGTATAGGCTCGACTCCTAACAAATGCCATAACTTTTAAGAAAAGTAATTTAGTTCTATTATACAGAGAAAGATTTTTATCTTTTTAAAGATCTCGACCTGGTTGGGAGGCATCCTTTCTTCAAAAGCTCCCCTAGGGCTATATGGGTAAGCTGCAGGCCTCAAAGGGTGGGGGCCATAGAAGCCTGATCCTGCCCTCTCCCTTTCTGAGGCTCATTGTCAAGAATTTGTGCAATCCCAATTCACTTACATATGTTTAAGTTGGTCTAGGTATTTTTGAAGGCAAAGGATACTTTAATTGCTCAGACTCTTTTCAAGAACTAATTTCTTTTTCTTCTTTACTATTCCCTTAGTCGGCAGTTTTGCCTTCCCTTCTTAACTTTCCACTTTTCTTTCGTCTAACCTTCTAACCTTCGCATTCATCCAGATTTTCCTTTTATATTTCTCTTTTTCTCATTTCAGAATAACCAGTTTCTTTCACTTCAGGGCAAAACTAGTATCTTTTCCCTTAATAAAACACATTCCATATACTTAATCTCACCTAAGTTGCCTGCAAACTGTTGTTAAGTCAGAAGGAATTCACTTTCATTAATTCCTGAGAATATTTGGACTATTAAATTTATATAGGCACTTATTAATCATTTAAACCAACCAGAATAAAGCTCTTTGAAGGAATATTACAGTCTAATTTAATAACACCATCCGGAGGTAGGAAAGTAATTCCATTTTCATAAACCTATCTTTTCTGTGCTTTAAAGAATCTTTTAGAGAAGTAAATTTAGAATCATTTTTATCTTTTTGTGGCCTTGTTATACCAGTCAAGATACAGTCCATCTTTTTTTCAGTGCACTTTTCAAATGAACCAGTTTCTATCAAAGTTTCTCAGAGTAGCTGCTGAAAGCCCAAATCATAAGACAGACACAAGAAGCAGTTTTTCTTGGAGCTGAGACTTAGAGTGACCTCACGAAAGTGCACAGAGGAAAAATAAATAACCCACATCAAACGCTCTCTCTAGGTCAAAACTGAAGTCCTCAAGACAAAATCTCATCCAGTTTTATAGGTGACCCACCACAAAATTTGTCCATGTGCCGTTTTTGGTGAAAACTGCACATTGGCCAGTCTGTGGAGCCCGCTCAGAGAACAGGCTTAGAGGGTCTAATCCTCTGTTCTACCTTGCAATTTTCCATTTTATGACTATCAACAATAGCATTAACACTCTTAAAATAGCACAACACAAAACAAGGCATCATGCACACACAAAATTAGCTACGTAATTCCAAGCTGTTTCAGTCAGGCCAACGCATCTTAAAAGTACCTGAGACCTCTCTTGAACCCAGTTGAATTTCCCTTGAACTCAGTTTAAGTATTCAGCTACAATTATCTGAGGCCCCTCTCAAGACCCATTCTGAGATCCTTTGCACCTAGACTGGGGCAAATATTCAAATAAAATTACCTGAGGCCTCTCTTGGATCAAATTCAACACCTTCTATTGAACTCAGTTTGACATCCCTTGAAGCCAGTCCAAGAAAAGTATTTAGATAACGCCAACGGGAAAACTCCCTACAAAACCTGAGCACCAAACAGAAATTCCCCAAAGTGGAGAGAAAAGGACAGAGCAGATGGGAACCCATTTCCCCAAACAGACAGTATGAAAGGGTAACTTACCGAGGGAAAGATGTCCATAACTGCTCAGATATAACTCAGAGTTTAACACAGAAGGAGTGGAACTTGAACGCAGGAGATTTTTACCAAGTTCTCCAGCTGTGGTGAGGGAACAGTTGGATGCAAGTGGCCCACGTTTGGTACCATATGTTTGATCTCTCCCCACAAAATGGGGTGTTCAGCTTGGCGATCTTCTTTGGATGGCTCCCTGATTTTCTCTGGATCCCGCTTCTGACACCAAACTGTTAAAAATAATCAAAACTTAGTGAAATTTCAATGATATGGCGTTTCCTCAGAAAACTAGAAATAGACATACCATTCGATCCAGCAATCCCACTCCTAGGAATATATCCTAGAGAAATAAGAGTCGTTACTCGAATAGACATATGCACACCTATGTTCATGGCAGCATTGTTCAC
>NW_004444056.1:6568295-6575996 GCF_000243295.1 Trichechus manatus latirostris | reverse complement strand
AAAAAAAAATAAAAAAAACAAAAAAAAAAAACTTAGTGAAATTTCAATATAAGGTTTATTTTGAGCAGTTATTCTATATGCATATAGGGAGCCATTTACATTTTATGGACTTCGAATAGTCTCCCTATATGCATATAGAATAGCTGCTCAGAATAAACCTTATGTTCAGATTTTGTTGAGTTTTGCCACGGTGTGCTTGAGTCCATTGTTGTGGCCACTGTGTATTTTGAGTGCCTTATGATAATCTAGGAGGCTCATCTTCCTGCATTATATTGGACAGTGTTCTATTGTGATCCATAGGATTTTCATTAACTAATTTTTGCAGTAGATTGCCAGGCCTTTTTCCCTAGTCTCTCTTAGTCTGGAAGCTCTGCTGAAACCTGCCTGCCATGGGTGACCCTCCTGGTATTTGAAATACTGGTGGCAAAGCTTCCAACATCTCAGTAACATGCAAGCCACCACGAAAAACTGACAGATGGGTGGGCTGATTTTTAACAACAAAAAATACTAGGGGAAAATACCGTAGTTTCTGGGAACTGTGATGGGGAAGTCCTCAGATTAGCATTTACATAGGAATGGATCTGTGAATGGGAGATGCTTTTACTCCTCCTAAAATTAGGATGAATTTTGCGTCTGAACTACGGCAATCAAGATGAAATTCTCCTATAATGTACTGGCATCATTATTATTTTCCAGTTCCTTTCAACAGTAATTTGAATTTTTGTTCAACCAGGGTTTTTAAAAATTAGTATTGCCTTATGAATGCCTTTAAAATGGCTTTTCTTAGCCTAGATTTCTGTGTGGGCATCCCTGAGGTGGGACAACAACGGGACTCACCCACCACCCCGGCAGCCAGCATGGGGGACTTTGTGCCCTTATGTGGGCAGACATTGTTTGGCCTTTGCAGTTTTTGTTCTGGTTTTTTTTTCCAATTATTTCCCAGCATCTAGAAACTGGGAGACGTCCCATAAAAACCTAGTGGCTTTTTTTCTGGGAAAAAATCAGCAGTTGTGCCCACCCTGGGCCACATTCCCAAATGGCAGGAGTGGACGGCTGGAAGGTACAGCTGCGCCTTGAGACAGGGCCTGGCCCCAGGGCCCTTCTTGCCTGCCTCCCTTCTCCCCATGCTCTGTTGGCCCCTGGAGGCTTGGGCTCAAGAGTTCATGGCTATACCGTGCAAAGGGCCTGTGGCTAGCTAAATAATGGCCTCCAACGATGTCCATGCCCTTGTCCCCAGAACCTGACATGGCAGAAGGGACTTTACAGATGTGATTAAATTAAGGATTTGAGACAAGGAAATGATCCTGGATTTTCCTGGTGGTCCCAGTATAATCACAGGGTCTTTATGAGAAGGAAGCAGGAGGGTCAGAGGGGAGGAAAGATGGTAGGCTACTGGCTTGGAAGATGGAGGATTAGGGCTATGAACCAAAGGCTGTGGCAGCCTGTAGAAGCTGGAAAAGGCAAAGAACGGATTCTCCTCCAGAGCCCCAGGAGCCAGCCCTCCTGACACCATGACTTTAGCCTGTAGACTGAAACCGATTTTGGACCTCCAGGACTGTAAGGAGGTGAGTTTGTGTTGGTCTAAGCCACTAAGTCAGTGATAGTTTGTTTCTGCAGCCAGAGGAAGCTCATAGGTGTGTGTGGCTGCTATTCAGAAGGTCCGTGAACTTGGATGGGAAAAAAAAATCTAGATCTTTATTTTTATTCACCTCTAGTTGAAATTTAGCATTGTGTCAATTTTTGAGTGTAGGCTCCAAGCCACAGTGGGATTAGTTGTACCTGTGACTTTGTTGCCAAAGAAATCACAGATAGTACATCTTGCTTGTTGCAGACATTTTAAAATACAATTTTGGCCTACCGCTACTTCAACATTACCGTAGCTATTCAGCCTTCTGCTGGGTCTTGCTTTTTAATCCTTAATTAAAAAAACACACATATTAACATACTCAGATTTGTTTAATTGGTTGCCTTTGTTAGCCTATGTATTTTATCGTTTAGAAGCCTCATGTGAGCATGGTCCCTGGGCTTCACTGCACAGCTATACCAGTTTGGGTCCCTGGCTCATGGGCGGCTGGGAGCCCTGTGTTGGAGGGGCTCTGTAAGCCCTGTGCTGGAACAGGGCCTGCCATCCAGCCAGGGAAGGGAGTGCCTACACTGGCTGGAGAGGCTGGCTGTCCGCCCTGCCCTGAGGTTGGAGAAGCCCACCACGCACAGCCCTCAGGATAACTTCGCAGGGTTTTGGCTTTTCACTGGGCTAGGGGTGGGGAGTGGGGCCTGCTTTACAACAGCGGCCCAGCTATGGGCACTACGGTCCAGTCTGTCTCTCCACGGGGCCGGTGCGCACTGGGACGGCCCATTTAAGGGGGCCTTTCTCACCTTGGAAACCCTGGTGGCGGAGTGGTTAAGAGCTACAGCTGCTAACCAAAAGTGGGCAGTTCTAATCCACCAGGCGCTCCTTGGAAACTCTATAAGGCAGTTCTACTCTGTCCTGTAGGGTTGCTAGGAGTCGGAATCGACCTGACGGCAGTGGGTTTGGTTTTCTTCCTTGCCTTGTGTTGTTCCCAGGCATCTGGTTTTGGCCTCAGGTCAGGGACTCCCCTTCCAATTGTTGACTGTTGAGTAGCGCACTCTGCTCGTATCTCTGAAGACTGCCGAGGGGCACGGCGTTCTTGTTCCTTGGTTAGACTACCCCCTTCCGTCATGACACGTGCGCTTTGAGGACATTTTGATATTACTCTCTATTTTCCATGTGTTAAAGAATAATCAAAACTCAAAGAAGTTGAAACATAAGGTTTATTCTGAGCAGTTATTCTTTATGCATATAGGGAGACCATTCTGATTCTAAAAAAAAGACAAATGACTGGGCGCAGTGCTAATTTCCACACCGGAACATTTGACAGAATCAGTGACTATAAAAAGACCAGCAGCAACAAAACAACAGCATGTGCAGATGAAGCCATGTGACTCAAAGCATCACTGTAGTTGGGTAGTAATGACAGCTCTGACCAGAGCGCATTAGAAGGTTCAAAAAGTGAATTAGCACAGAGTTTTAGCCTTGTAGGTATATTGATACATGTAAGCTGGGCTTATGAAAAAATTTTTTGTTGTTATAACTAACTACAGGGATATTCTTATAAAAAATACTAAACTTCTGCTGAAACACTGTACAGAAATTTTACAGGCAGTCATTTTGGTGTCACCCCCTCTGACAGTGTCACCCAGTGCAGTCCATACTGCCCGCATCCCCCAGTGATGCCAGTGGCTGGACGTAGGCTAGTTACAATGAAGTTTATAAAGAGAAGAGGCGGGAGAAGAACAGAAAATGAACCATTGGCTAATCTTAGTGTGATTGATTGAACCCTGCCCCGCCCCTTTACTGAGATCAGCTGATATCAGGTTACTAAGTGGTCTCTGGCCTGGCTGCCCCCCTCCCCTGTTCATTTGCACAAATCTTTAAGTGTAAGCCCAGAGGTTTTAAAATGATAAAAGTTACCTCATCTCTCAGGAAGCAAGAAAAATTACCTAAAGTTACGTTTTTTGCATTAGATAAATCTGAGCTCACTTATGGTTAACAAATGCCTTTGTCACAAAGGGGTTTGCAAAGATTTCATCACAGTGTTAAACTGTGTCTCAGTTTTCTTATTATTAACACTCCTGAAAGCAAGGGGAAAAAAAAAAACCCAAGTTAATAGTTTCACAGTTTTACCAAACACCTTGAGGGATTGGTTTTCTGGGTTTGAAGACTTAGTACCATAGTCTCATCCGATAACTCAAGTCAGTTGGCATAATATAGTTCATAAAGTTTATGTTCTATATGCTAGTTTGGTGAGTAGTATCTGGGGTCTTAAAAGCTTGCGAGAGGCCATCTAGGATACACCTATTGGTCTCTACTTGTCCGGAGCAAGAGAGAAAGAAGAAAACCAAACACTCAGACTAGTGTACAGGACTAATAATAGTCTCCAAGAACCACGGCCTCACCTACCCTGAGACCAGAAGAACTAGATGGTGCCCAGCTACCACTACTGACCCTTCTAATCAGGGCCACAATAGATGGAACCTGATAGAATGGGAGAAAAATGTGGAAAAGAACCTCAAATTCTTAAAAAAATCCAAACTTACTGGACCGGAACCTCAGATTCTTAAAGAATCCAGACTTATTGGACCAGTTGAAGCTAGAGGACTCCCTGAGACTATTGTCCTGAGATACTCTAAACCTTGAACCAAAACTGTCCCCTGAAGTCACCTTTCAGTTCAATAACAGATTGGCTCACAAAATAAAGAATACCGTTCATGAGTACTGTGCTTCTTTGAAAAATCACCTATATGAGACCAAATGGTCAGCAGTTACTTGAAAACAAAGATGAGAAGGTAAGAGGGCAGGGAAACTAGATTCATGGAAGCAGAACAACCAGAATGGAAATAATGAGAATGTTCATGTATTGTGAAGAATGTGACCAATGTCACAGAACAATTTGTGTAGAAATTGTTGAATGGGAACCTAAACTGCTGTGTAAACTCTCACCAAAAACACAATAAAATATTGTTTTTAAATATAAAATAAAACCATTATGTGACAGTTTTACTTTAAAATGTTAGTGTTTACTATACAGAGTCCCTGGATAGTGCGGTTAACATGCTCGACTGATAACCAGAAGGTTGGAAGTTCAAGTCTACCCAGATGTGTGTCGGAACTGGCATCGTACTTCCAAAAAATCAGCCATTGAAAACTCTGTGGATCACAGTTCTACTCAGACACACATGGGGGTCTCCATGAGTCAGAATTGACTCCATGGCAACTGGTATTGGTTATTTACTGTAGTGTGAATCACATCTTTTTCAACTATGTTTGATGAAAAAGTTCAGATGTCAACTTTAAAAATGTGCAAAGAGGTACAGGAACAAAAATGTTTGAGGCCCCATGTTTGTCCCACCTGTGCACTTTGCCCCACTCCAGACCTCTGTGTTTGTTCTTACCCTGTTTATGTTGCTTTTATTGATTAATGTAATTATGTAAGTTAATTAAAAATTATACAAACTGCAAAAAAAAATAGTTTTACAGTTTTGGGGGTCAGGCTTTTCCTGTTTAATTTTTGATTTTGTGGGTAAGAAAAAACCCTAAAATCAAAGTAAGATGTCTGTTATTAATTTTGTTCTTTCACATATCTCCCCTTTTGATCATGATTTGATTAGACTCTTTGATCAACTAACTGTTGATCTAAGTTCTTCTGGTCTCAGTAAAAACAGCTGTCACCTTATGAGATACTTTTAGTGTGACATATGTCATTCCTGTTGGTTCCTTTGCTTCTTCATTCTCCTCTAGTCAGAAGGAGACCATTTCCTTCACCTTAAATGGCCACTTGTGAGTTTTTATGACCCCAGATACCAAACAGCTGAGTAGCTTCTTAATACTATAAAAGATCAGAACAAGGAGCGTGCATAAGCCAGTTGGTCTGAAAGGCTTGTCTGGCCTACGACCCCAGATTTCCTAACCATGAAAACCAATCACAAGAAGATACGTGAGGAGCATCTGCAGCCTGCGTTGCATCTCTAGCACGAACTTCTGTTCAAATTATATCTGAATATACTTCCACTTAGGTACCATTAATATATACAGAGCAATTTTCTTTTGTCAAAGCAGAAACTCCTCAGAAAGCATAAATAATCAAGAGCTAACTTATTCTGTAATATAATTATCACTATCTATGCTATTTCAGTAGAGAGAGAGGATATGGCATTGCCTACAGAGCCATCTTGTATAACATCATTTTTAACCTTTAAAAAATGTATATGTGTGTGTGTATTTACATAGTTTAAACCAATTTCAGTAACTAAGGGTACCATGGTGGTTATAGAACAACCAGTTCATGTGTCCTTTGTTAATGGACCCTGATTTGGTAGCGGGTTAGTTAGTTTGATGGCCTGTTCACAGTGGCTGTCAGACTTAGTCTGTCTCATATGTCTGATTTTCTTTTGAGTAATTGACTACATACAAATACATAGAGAACAGCATAAACTATGTAACAAGAACAAATCTAATCTGCAAGTAGAAAACAAACTCATTAGTTCCCTGTGGTTTACAAAATAATAATAATAATGTCGCAAAGACAATGAACAAAAAACCAGAACTCCATAGCCTGCAAAGACTTGACATAATTTCGTATAGAAACATAAGACTTCTCTCTATGGTCTCCCTCCTTTTAATCAGAAGATAATCTTGAAGTTTTTCTTGATCTAAAATACGGCTTCCATTTTTATTTACATGGGTGCTGCAAGAGTGGTAACTTATCACATAGTCTTTTAAACTGCTTTGATGGAAGTTTTCATAAGGAACTTTAGATTAAACTGGTGAAAGCCTCTTGAGGCCAGGAAGCCAAACCAAGTCAACGAGTTTGTTTTATTTTTTACTTTAAGACAAAATTAAACTGCTTTTAAGTCAACATAAAAAATCTCTGTCATAACAGATTCATGTTCATTAATTCCTGGGAATAAATGTTAGGGCTATTAAATTTATATAAGCACTTATTTATCACTAAAATGATCAAAATAAAACTCTTTGAAGGAATATTATAGTTTAATAAATACCATCCAGAGGTAGGAAGATAGTCCATTTTTGTAACCTGATCTGTGCACTTTAATCTTTTAGAGAAGTAAATTTAGAATAATCAAAAAAAAAATTTTTATTGTACTTCATATGAAGGTTTACAGAACAAATAGTTTCTCATTAAACAGTCAGTACACATATCGTTTTATGACATTGGTTAACAACCCCACAACATGTCAACACTCTCCCTTCTCTACCTTGAGGACCTTTTTTTTGGTGAAAATATACATAGCCAAAGTTATACCGTTTTGAAAGTTTCTACATGTACAATTCAGTGACATCGATTACGTTCTTCCTTTTGTGCTGCTATTCTCACTATCCTTTTCTAAATTATTCCATCACCATTATCTTCAACTCACTGCCCCCTAGGCTTCCCATCAAACCTTTTGAGTTGCTGTTGTCGGTTTGATCTCACATAGATAATTCTTCTTTTTTGTACCTTAGGTGAAGGTTTGCAGAACAAATAGTTTCTCATTAAACACATAGTTTCTCATTAACTTATGACAATGGTTAACAACACCATGACATGTCAACACTGTCCTTTCTCAACCTTTGGTTCCCTATTACCAGCTTTCCTGTCCCCTCCTGCCTTCTAGTCCCTGTCCCTGGACTGCTGTGCCTCATTAGTCCTGTTTTGTGTTATGAGGCTGTCCAATCCCCGGCTGAGCCGTGAACTTCAGGAGGGGCTTCACCACTGAGCTAAAAGGGCGTCCTGGGGCCATACTCTCGGGGTTTCTCCAGTCTGTCAGGCCAGTAAATCTGGTCTTTTTTTGTGAGTTGGAATTCTGTTCTACATCCTTTACCAGCTCTGTCCAGGACCCTCTATTGTGATCGCGGTCAGAGCAGTCGGTGGTAGCCAGGCACCATCTTGCTTAATTGGACTCAGTCTGGTGGAGGCCGTGGTAGCTGTGGTCCATTAGTCCTTTGGACGAATCTTTTCCTTTGTCTTGTTCTCTTCATTCTCCTTTGCTCCTGAAGGGGTGAGACCAGTGGAGTATCTTAGATGGCTGCTCCCAGGCTTTTAAGACCCCAGAGGCTACTCACCAAGGTAGAATGTAGAACATTGTCTTTATAAACTGTGTTATGCCAATTGAGCTAGA